>NC_073303.1:249018372-249086334 GCF_027595985.1 Sorex araneus
GATGTATGTGATCCCATAAAATAGTGAAACAGATATGAAAGGTTGAGAGAAGGTAGATAAATGGCCCCTATTATTCTACCAATCAAATGAAATACCTCTCCACGTCCTCATTTGAATGATAATATAACTTAGAGAGACTGGGGCTTGCTGTTGGCAATGCCGTGCGTTCCAGCCCCAAGCCACAGGCCAAGGTAACCTTGGCGTGTCCTCTGCAGCCTGTAGAGGAAGCCTGCGACCCCCTCCCTGCCCCCTCCCCTGCCCCCCCAAACCCAGCTCACCCACCAGCCTGCCCAACCGCCAGCTCCCCTTAAGTCCCCCAGACCCAAGGCAGGTTCCCAGATTTTTTTTTTTGGTTTTTGGGTCACACCCGGTGATGCACAGGGGTTCCTCCTGGCTCTGCACTCAGGAATGACTCCTGGCCATGCTCAGGGGACCCTATGGGGTGCTGGGAATCAAACCCGGGTCAGCCTCATGCAAGGCAAATGCCCTCCCCGCTGTGCTATCGCTCCAGCCCCCCAGATTTTTTAATGGGTCTTTGGGGGCTGGAGCTTTTGTAGCTGCTGGAACAGAGAAGGTGCTTGCTTTGCAGGTGGCCAACCGGGGTTTGATCCCAGCACCCCCTGGAGTGATCCCTGAGTGTAGCAGAGTCGGGAGTCAGCGCTGAGCACTGCCGGGTGTGGCCCCAAACAAATGAACAAACAAGCAAGCAAAGGGCCTGCGTCCTGCCCTGCAGTGCCTGTTCCGGTCAGTATTCTTTTTCATTTTTTTGCTTTTTAAATTTTTTTTTTTGCTTTTTGGGTGACACCCAACAGTGCTCAGGGGTTACTCCTGGCTTGCATTCAGGAATCACTCCTGGCGGTGCCCTCAGGGGGGACCCTATGGGATGCTGGGAATCGAACCCAGGTCGGCCACGTGCAAGGTGAGCACCCTACTCACTGTGCTATTGCCCCAGCCCGTGGTCAGCATTTTTCATCTCCTTCAGAGACACCCCTCAGTGCCCCACCTGGGTATCCCCAGGACCCGGGTCCCACTTGGCAAATCTCTCTTTGGGGCCTGAGCGATAGGAGAGCGGGGAGGGCGCTTGCCTTGCATGTGGCTGACCTGGGTTCGATCTCTGGTGTCCCATCGGGTCCCCCCAAGGAACAGCAGGAGTGAGCCCTGAATACAGAGCCCTGAGCATTGCCAGGGGTGGCCCACAAAGAAACAAAAAAAGATCTCTGTCTGTCTCTGTCGCTGTCACTGTCTCCCCATCTCAGTCATCCGTGCATTGATCCACAATGAATTCTGAATTACAGAAGGCAGGGGGGAGGGGGAGGGAACTGTGTGAGATCGACTCACGGCTGCCAGAGAACCGGGTTTCATGTTTCATTCATTCCACGTGCCTGTTCCTGACCCCCCGCCCCCCCTCACCGCCTGTGTCCCCACGCTGGGGGAGGACCTGGCTGTATCAGAGCATCACACATGGACACACGGACACTCTGCTTGGGGCTGGGGCTGCGGGGGTGGGTCCTCTCTCAAGTGTCCATCTGGGGCAGCTGTGAGTTCTCTGTTCCCGTGTTCCTCCATCCCCCAGTCCTGAGCCTCATACAGTCCCCCAGCATGGGCTGATGTGACAGGCCATTCATCAGAGGACCTTGTTCCCCGGGTGGGTACTGTCCCACAGTCAGCAGCCTGTGACCCCTTACAGAGATTTCGGACCCTCTGCAGAATTTTTCACTCTTTGCAAACACGGCCAAGGTCAATTTCTGTCCGGAGGATACACTGCGGGGAGGTTTGATGCCCTGAATTGGCCTCAAGGACATTGGGGTTGACTCTGGCGTCTCGTTTAACGGTGACATCTCCTGTTTGCGGGTCTCCGAATTCGGGCAGGTGCCCAGGGGAAAGTGCCCAGTTCCACCAGTACCTTGGACAGCGCCTGCCTTGACTCGCTCCAGGACCACGGACAGCGCCTTCCCCTGGGTTGCACATCAGTAGAGGTAGTATACTGGGTAGGGAGCCTTCCTTGCACTCTGGCTGACCTGGGTTCAAGCCCCAACACGCCATATGCCCCCTGAGTATTTCTAGGAGTGATGCCAGAGCACAGAGCCAGGAGTAAACCTTGAGCACAGCACCTAAGACACTGCCCATCTTTATTTATTGTGGTTTGAGGGTCATACTTGGAGAGAATGAACTTGGAATAATCCAAAGGGCTGAGCACAGGCTTTGCATGCAAGAGGCCTGGGTTTAATCCCCAGCATCACAAGGTCCCCTGAGCACTGCTGGATGTGATTCCTGAGCTCTGATTCATTAGTCCCTGAGTGCTATTTGGTTTGACCCAACTCCCTCTTTTTTTTTCTTTTTGGACCACACCCAGCGATGCACAGGGGTTACTCCTGGCTCTGCACTAATGTTAGTTACCCCTGACGGTGTTCAGGGGACCATATGGGATACTGGGAATCGGACCTGGGTCGGCCGCATGCAAAGCAAACGCTCTACTCGCTGTGCTATTGCTCCAGCCCCCAACTCCCATTTTAAGAGAGAGAGAGAGAGGAGTTCAGTGATATAGTATAGAAAAGAAGGTGCTACCTTGCATACAGCCATGCAAGTTTGATCCCTGACACCCCCAAATGGCCCCTTGAATCCTATCAGAAGTGATTCCTGAGTGCAGATCCAGGAGTAAGCCCTGAGCATCACCAGGGAGAGGGGAGGGGCTGGAGCAACAGCACAGCAGGTAGGGTGTTTGCCTTGCACGCGGCCGGCCCAGGTTCAATTCCCAGCATCCCATGGGGTCCCCCGAGCACCGCCAGGAGCAATTCCTGAGTGCAGAGCCAAGAATAATCTGTGCATCGCCGGGTGTGACTCAAAAAGCAAAAAAAAAAAAAAAAAGAAGAAGAAGAAGAGAAGGAGGAGGAGGAGGAGGAAGAGGGGAGGGATTGGAGAGACAAGGGCTTGAAATGATTTTCCAGCTGAAAACGCACAATGACAGATGCAAGATTCTCCCCTCTGCTTCTCAGCACGGAACTAACCCTGAATCCCTTCTCCCCGGGAGGGCTGAGTGCCACTAGGAGCAAGAGCTTACTATCACTCCTTGCTTTGAGGAATGATAGTAAGAACTCTATGGACAAGGAAGTTGACTCACCCGTAAGAGAATACTGGCCGTGAAAATGAAAGTGTATGTCTTCACAAAGACATATACGGGAAAGATCAAAGGAGCTTATTCACAATCTCAGCACAACAGGCAATCCAAACATGCCTTTAACGGGTGAATGAATAAAGAAAGCAGGTGGGGAGTTGGAGCAATAGCACAGCAGCTAGGGCGTTTGCCTTGCACGCGGCTGACCTGGGTTCGATTCCCAGCATCCCATAGGGTCCCCCAAGCACTACCAGGAGTAGTTCCTGAGTGCATGAGCCAGGAGTGACCCCTGTGCATCACTGGGTGTGACCCAGAAAGAAAGAAAGAAAGAAAGAAAGAAAGAAAGAAAGAAAGAAAGAAAGAAAGAAAGAAAGAAAGAAAGAAAGAAAGAAAGAAAGTGGGAGGCTGGAATGCAGCTCCAGGGGTACAGCATATGTCTTGCATGTTCAAGGTCCTGAATTTGATCCCCAGTACTGTATGGACCCCAAGTGGAAGAGAGGGAGGAAGAGGAAGAAGGAGGAGGAGAAGAAGGAAGAAGAGGAAGAATGAGGAGGAGGAGGAAGAAGGAGGAGAAGAGGAGGAGGAGGGGGAGGAAGAGCAAAGAAGAGGAAGAAGAAGGAGGAGAAGAGGAGGAGGAAGAGGAAAGAAGAGGAAGAAGAAGGAGGAGAAGAGGAGGAGGAGGAAGAGGAAAGAAGAGGAAGAAGAAGAAGGAGAAGAGGAGGAGGGGAGAGGTAGAAGGAAAATAATCTTCGCCAGAGAAATAGCTCAATATATTGTGTGTGTGCTTTGTACATGGAAATCTTGGGTATGATCCCTGACACCACATGACCCCCTCTCAAAACCACCCAGTAACTCCCCCCCAGAATATATTGGAGAATACAGTGAATTTTTCTTCAATTTTTGCTTGTTTGGTTTTGGGGCCATACCCGGGAGTGCTTAGGACTCGGTGGCTCTGCTACACTCAAGGATCACTGCTGTCAGGGCGTCAGGGCTCAGGAACCCTGCGGGCGTAGGGGCTCCAACCTGGGTCAGCTGCATGCAAGGCAGGCGCCCTCTCTACCATACTATCTCCCCAACACTAGATATTTTTCCCATTCAATTTATTAAGCACTAGTTAAATATTTGTTTCACTGGAAACAAAGGTGGAACTGGGTCTTCTCTCTTCCTTCCTATTCTGTATTTCTTAATTATCTTCGTGTGTTATTGCATTGGTTCAAACTATACAAGGGCGCTGAAGAGTCACATGAGTAGTATCTCTGTGCTGCTGCTGACGTTTCTGTACAAGGTCTCAAGTTTGCTCTATACGTCCCTAGTCTCAATGTCCTTTATCAAATTTTGCAAACCCCACATCTTGGGGCTGGAGCAATGTACAATGGGCAGGGCACTCGCCTTCTATGTGACAGAACTGGCTTTGATGCCCGGAATCCCATAGGATCCCCCAAGCCTGTCAGGGGTAATTACTGAGTGCAGAGCCAGAGTAAGCCCTGAGAAATGCTGAATGTGACTCCCAAACAAAATGAAAAAAAAAAACACCTTATTTCCAGTTGCTAATGTTGTTAATTTATTTTTTTTTGCTTTTTGGGTCACACCCAGCGATGCACAGGGGTTACTCCTGGGTCTGCACTCAGGAATCACTCCTGGCGGTGCTGGGGGACCATATAGGATGTTGGGAATCGAACCCGGGTTGGCCTCGTGCAAGGCAAACACCCTACCCACTGTGCTATCACTCCAGCCCCTAACGTTGTTAATTTTTAAACCATACAATTATTAAATGCTTTTCCTAGATTTTCTAGATTATATTTTACTAGACTCAGGTCCTGAGCAATACTACAGCAGGTAGGGCTCTTGCCTTGTATGTGGCTGAATCCCTTGGTTCAATCCCTAGCATCCCATATGATTATACACACACACACACACACACACACACACACACACACTAGCACCACCATGAGTGATTCCATAGTGCAGAGCCAGGAGTGATCCCTGAGCATCACTGGGTATGGCCCAAAAAATAAGAAAAAGAAAAAAACATATTTTACTAGGTGCTGCCATCCAAAAATTATCCTACACAGAAATTTATTTTTTTTCAGTTTGTTATTGGGGAACCACACCCACACCTGGCAATCCTCAGGGCTGGCTGACTCCTGGTGCTGTGCTTAGCGATGCTCCTGGTGGTGTTCAGGGGACTCTATGGGATGCCGGAGATCCAACTCAGGTGGGATGCATGCAAAGCATGTGCCCTCCTCGCTGTACCATCGCTCCGGGCCAGCCACTTAGAACTTTTTTGGGGGATTCGGGGGTGGAATCACATCATACCCAGCGATGCTCAGAGCTTACTTCTTGCTCTGTATTCAGGAATCACTCCTGGCAGGGCTCAGGGGACCTTATGGGATGCCGGGAATTGAACCGGGCCAGTCACGGTTAAGGCAAATGCCTTCCCTGCTCTTATCACTCTTGTCCCCCCACTTGGAACTTTACAATAGAGGCCAGACGCAAGCCCAAGAGAGGGCCAGGGACAGTTAGAAGAAAAGAAGGAATATCCCGGTAGGACCTTTAAGAACATGAAGAAATTGAGCTAGTACCATTCAAAGGTGGCACTGAGGGTTTGGGAGCGAGGGAGAGCCCTAGTCCAGCGGGGAGGGCATTTGCCTTGCACCAGGCTGACCCAGGTTCAATCCCCGGCATCCCAAGGGGCCCCTGAGCACTGCCAGAAATGATCCCTGAGTGCAGAGCTAGGAGTCAGCCCTGAGCATGGCCCTCGGTGTGTCCCAAAACAGCCAAAAACAATCTGAGCACAGAGAAAAAGGTGCAAACCTGCCTCCAGAGACTGGGACAACCTTAAGCAATCCTTCCCGAACCCCACCGCTCATCTGCAAATCCTGCTCCCCAACGCCCCCCCTACCCCCCTCCTGCAATCCCCTAAATTGAGCATTTAACATCGGATTCAGCGCATAGGGCAAAAAAAAAAAATCAAGAGAACAGTTGAGATGCTCCTTGGAAATTGCTTAAATTGCCCATAATAAACATATGTGGGTTTTATGTCTAAAACTCTAAGAATTTTTGAGCGCTGCGTTGCGACTGCGCGTCGGCGGGTCCCCAGCCGCGTCTGTATCCAGAGCTGGGTAAGTGGGTGCTCATCCGTGCAAGGGCCGACTGCGGGTGAGGGTGCCTGCTGCCAACTCCAGCCGGATGTCACGACACTGCGGCAGGGACCAGAGTGACCCAGGAGACCTATGTGACTCCTGGTAGGGTTTAGATACCCCCAAGACCTCCCCCCCTCTCAACCCCCAGGACCCGGGATGTGTGTGTATTGGCGGGGAGCACCCCAAAGCCAGCAGACCTGGGCAGAACCTTAGTCTAGGGTCCATGTGTGGCCAACACCACCTCAGCAAAGGGGTCCTGGCAACTGGCTTTGACCCTGGCCCCTCTCCCTATCCCCCCCACACACACCAGGGCCCTTGATTTCTTGCTAATTTCGCTTTGTTCTGGTGTTGGTGTTCAGGGCTTCCGCCTGACTGTGACCTCAGGGATCACTCCTGGACGGCTCAGGGGTCCCTACGGGGGTGCCAGGGATCGAACCCGGGTCGGTCGCATGCAAAGCAAGCAGCTATTTCTCTTCTCATCTTCCCCTCCAACCCAACTCGCCCCCTTCTCCTTCTTTACATGTCCAGCCTTTGCTAGGAGCCACTCTAAGCATCTTTCACCACTTATTACCCATTTTTGATTATTTCTGGCTGTGGGGCTGGGATGATGGGGGGGCGGCTCAGCAGTAGTGCGCATACGTCGCCCGTGTAGCACGCATGCGTGTTTTGTGCCTGGTTCTGCTGCAGTTCCCAGGCACTCCCACCCAATAGTCCAACTTAGTCCCCCCAAAATGAATCAATGACTTTAGTATTTCTTTCCCTAGTTCCTTCCCAGAATCGTAAAAAAATAAAATAAAAAAGAAGAAGAAGATCTTAATTGTCTGGGTCATCATGCAATGACCAGGGCTTGGCACCCAATGACAGGGGATGAAATATTAGCAGTGGGATGGACCCTGGTTTCTGATTGGTCTCCGGGTGCCCATCCCTCCCTTCTGCTCCCTTTTCATGACCAATCAGGAACTGTCCCCATCCTTCCTTGAACCTCCAGTGCTCAGAGCCTTTCTGAGACAGTTCCCACAACAGGCTGAATTCCAGAGTCCCCCGCCCCTACCCCACGCCACTCCCCTGCACCCCGGCCCCAGGGCTGGAGTCTGGGGTCAGACCTGGACTGCTCATTGCAACTCTCTCTCCCGCCGCCTCTCCGCGCAGGGCCCTCTGGGGAGCGTCCCTCGGCGGTGGTGCCCGACCCATTCATTCCCATTAGCCGCTGTCCACGCTGGGCCGCAGGGAGATCAATTATCAGCGCTGGCCACTGAACCGTGCTAATGAGGATGTAGGTTTGCCAGCAGGTGGTGGAGGGGGAGGGACGGGGCTCGGGGGGCCACGCCGCTGCCTCCCGAAGGCCTGGGAGGCCACGATCACCCCTAGGAACCAAGACTTAGCTCAAGCTGGCGGAGGGAGCCCAGGAAATGGCCTGGCTGCAGACTGGGGTCTCCCGGAGGGTGGGGTGGCATTGCTGAGTCTGGCCACTAAGGCACCCCCTCCCTTGCACGCCACCCCGACTTTCTCAGGCCTTCCTCTCTGCCAAAAAGGCCCTAAGACCTGAGCAACTGTAGTTGCTCAGAGCTGACTCCAGGCTCTGTGCTCAGGGATCACTCGCTGCAGTGCTCAGGAGACCCTTTGGGTGCTGAGGATTGAACCCCGGCCTGCCAGGTGTAAGGCAAGTACCCTCCCCGCTGTATTATTGCTCTGATCCTGGGAGACCCCACTTTGATCTCTCCTACTACAGGGTTCCCCCAAGTACTGCTGGGAATGACCGCCCCACCCCGTGAGCACTGGACTCAGAAGAGCCCCTGAGCACTGCTGAATGGGGCCCCAAGCCCCCACCAAAAGTGCTTATGCTGGAGTCAGAGCTATAGTACAGCAGGCAAGGCATTTGCCTGGCACATGGCCAATCCCGGTTCCATCCCCCACATCCCAAAGGGTCCCCCAACCCCCTCCAGAAGTGGACCCTGAGCTCAGAGTCCGGAGTAAGCCCTGAGCATCTTGCTGGGTGTGACCCCCAAACAACAACAGTAAAATGCTGATGCTCTTTAACCCAGCAACTCTCTTACCATTCTTTTTTTTTTCTTTTTGGGTCACACCTGGCAATGCACAGGGGTCATTCCTGGCTCATGCACTCAGGAATTACCCCTGGCAGTGCTCAGGGGACCATATGGGATGCTGGGATTCGAACCCGGGTCGGCCGCGTACAAGGCAAACGCCCTACCCGCTGTGCTATCACTCCAGCCCCTCTCTTACCATTCTTGTTGATTGATTCTTTAGGGGTCCCTCCCCAGCGGTGCGGAGGTGGGGCAGGAAGCCAGCAGTGCCAAGGATCGAACTCGCACACACAGATTGAGCATCTGGGGGCTGGAGCAACAGCACAGCAGGGAGGGCGTTTGCCTTGCACGGGGCCGACCCAGGTTCAATCCCCGGCAACCCAGATGTGGTCCCCTGAGCACCGACAGGAGTAATTCCTGAGTGCTGAGCCAGGAGCAACCCCTGAGCATCGCTGGGTGTGATCAAAAAGGGAAAAAAAAAACAGATTGAGCATCTATGGGCACACACTGCAGCCCTCCCAACCGTCTCCCCAGCTGGCCAGTTGCCAGCCTCCAGCCTTGATGCTTGGAGAGGTGACCATGTACATGGACTTCCCAGAAAGTTAGTTTTGTTTTGTTTTGTTTTTGCTTTTTAGGTCACACCTGGCGATGCACAGCGGTTACTCCTGGCTCTGCACTCAGGAATGACTCCTGGCGGTGCTCAGGGGATCATATGGGTTGCCGGGAATCGAACCCGGGTCTGCCGCGTGCAAGGCAAACACCCTCCCCGCTGTGCTATTGCTCCAGCCACCCCCAGAAAGTTAGTTTTGGTCTTCGGGCCACACCCAATGATGCTCAGGGCTGACTCCTGAATCTGAGCTCAGGAACCACTCCCGGTGGGACTCAAGTGACCCTATGGAGTGCTGGGGGTCGAACCCGGGCCAGCCACATGCAAGGCCAGCACCTTTCCTCCTGTACTATCTCTTCAACCTTGCCTGCAAACCTGTGTTCATCGGAGAGATCAAGAAAGCCGAGGAGAGACCATTTCTCGCTCGCCCCCACCTCTCTCTCTCTCTCTGTGTGTCTCTCTCTCTCTCTCTCTCTCTCTCACACACACACACACACACACACACACACTCACACACTTCCCCACCCTCTCAGGTCTGCAGAGCGCCTTCTCTGAGCTGTGTGTGGGCAGCAAATCCATTTCCATAAATAAAATGCTAAGAGAAGCACTCAGCCCATATTAAGTATAAGTTCTCGCTATTAATATGGGTTTGCTGTTGTTGAAAAGACGGCATGATCGGCAAGGACTGAGATGTAATTATCTCCCGGCGACAAATACAGACAGAAGCGGGGAAGTAAAGATGCTGGCACCCCGCCCCCCGGGGCCTGCTCGCATTGTTCCTTGCCATCTCCTTGGGAGTGTACCTACCGGCCCTCCCTGGGGGAAGGGACGGAGACCAGCCCAGAGCGACAAAGATGGGGCTCTAAGGTACCCCTGTCCTATGATCTGCAGGGTTGAACTGCACGTGCGCACACAGGCCAATAAATCCATTGAGGTTGGAGCGTGAGCCCTAGCATAGCGGGAAGGGCATTTGCTTTGCACGGGGCTGAGCCAGGTTTAGTTCCCAGCACCCCATGTAAGCCCCCTGAGCCTGTCAGGAGTGATCCCTGAGTGCAGAGCCAGGAGGAAGCCCTGAGCTCAGCTGGGGGTGGTCCAACACCCCCTCCAAAAAAAAATCCATCATATTGGCATGAGAAGATCTGTATTTCCCACCCACCAGACTTGAAGCCCCCCTGAGGATGACAGGAAGTGTGTCGGACCCCCCGACACCCAATCCCATTCTTTGTTTTTTTTGGGGGTCACACCCAGCGATGCACAGGGGTTACTCCTGGCTCATGCACCCGTGAATTACTCCTGCCAGTGCTTGGAAAACTATATGGGATTCTGGGGCTGGAGCCATAGCACAGCGGGTAGGGCGTTTGCCTTACACGTGGCCGACCCGGGTTCGATTCCCAGCATCCCATATGGTCCCCTGAGCACCGCCAGGAGTAACTCCTGAGTGCAAAGCCAGGAGATAACCCCTGTACATTGCCGGGTGTGACCCAAAAAGCAAAAAAAAAAAAAAAAAAAAAAACCACTATATGGGATGCTGGAAATCGAACCCCGGTCAGTCAGCCGCGTGCAAGGCAAATGCCCTCCCCGCTGTGCTATTGCTCCAGCCCAGCCAAACCCATTCTTGGCGCTTCTGCAAGATCCTTAGACACAAAGGGACCAGCACATGTGACATGTGGGCTGAATTCCACCTGTGCCTTCTGCCAGGTACGCAGATTTCCCGGGGGTCTAGTGGAACCTCCTCCCCACCCCCCCACCCAGGGGAGGGAGATCTTGAGAGCTGTATCCAGAGAGATGCTTCCCCTGGGAAGTAAGATGTGTAGCATTCCCCCGGGCGCTGAG
The DNA here is from genome assembly GCF_027595985.1 of Sorex araneus. Taxonomy (NCBI): domain Eukaryota; kingdom Metazoa; phylum Chordata; class Mammalia; order Eulipotyphla; family Soricidae; genus Sorex; species Sorex araneus. Next base: position 249,029,110 of record NC_073303.1, read on the forward strand.
TAGGGCTGCATGTGGTGTTCCCATGTGTCTGTGGAGCCGCTGTATGGACCAGGGGTGGGGGTTGAGACATGGCCCCCCAATTCGGGCTAGACAAAGTGTCTAGCTAGAGCTGCCAAGGGACTTCAGTCCTAGCCCGCCACCTCCCTGCCCAGAGCACGACGCCGGGGCCGCACAAGGTGCACTTTGCCGCCACCTGGTGGTCACCGGGAGAATTTCCGTCCAGAACCTGGGCCGCCTTAGCCTCACCGCAAGGCCCAAAGACCAACGGGGCATAAGGCGCTGGTTTGGCCCGCGGCGGACCCGGATTCGATTCCCAGCATCCCATATGATCCAGGAGTAATTCCTGAGTAATTCCGAATACTGCTACCAGGAGTAATTCCTGAGTGCAGAGCCAGGTGTGGGCCAGAAGAGAAAAAAAAAGGAGAAAGGCGTCCTGGCTCTCCAGATCTCTCCCTTTTTTTTTTTTCTTTTTGGGTCACACCCGGCAACGCATAGGGGTTACTCCCGGCTTTGCACTCAGGAATTACTCCTGGCGGTGCTCGGGGGACCCTATGGGATGCTGGGAATCAAACCCGGGTTGGCCACATGCAAGGCAAATGACACTCTACCCGCTGTGCTATCGCTCCAGCCCTCCCAGGTCTCTTTCTGATGACTCTCTCACTGGAGTAATCTTACATCATCAGAGGGCGCCCTAGGGCTTGGGGGGAGGTGCTGAGAAGCCCTGAGGCTCGGGTCAGGTGCAGAAGGAAGCTCTAAGTCAGACAGACACTGCCCTTCCCTGTCAACCCCAGTCACCACCCGTGTGCGGACTCTGTGAGTACGTGGTGGGTGGCTGGGTGGATGAACGTGTGGATGGGCGGGTGGGCGGATGGGTGAGTGGAGTAGATCTCTGAGTGAACGTGGGTGGATGACCCTTAGCGTAGGGTAGATGAGGAGGAGAGGGGGTGGGTCTGTGAGTGGATGAATGAATGAATGAGTGAATGAATCAGTGGATAGATCAATGGGGGGGTGGGTAATTCATAGGATGGAATTTCGGAGGATGACTTGGTAGACTGCACACAGGAATCACCCCTGTGGTGCTCAAGGATGCTGGGGATCGATCCCAGGTCAGCCGTGTACAAGGCCAATGCATTGGTTGAGCTCTCTCCCCGGCATGTGACGGACACGCATGCTCATCTGTCTGCCGCTGGGTGCACTACAGCTGCCAGGATCCTGCCCTTGCCTCCGCTGAGCCTTGCCGCCCTGCTGGGGACCCACTCCACTCACCCCTCCACACACTCATCCACCTCACAGAGTCTGCACACTGGTGGCGGCCAACCAGGGATCAATCCCCAGCACCCCACTGGCCGTCCCCCAAACCCCAGCAGTACTGATCCCTGAGCACGGAGCAGGAGTAAACCCTGAGCACTGCTGGGTGTGCCCACCACCCCCGGAAAAATAAAACCTAGTTGGCTTTTCTCTGAGTGAGTGCTAACCACTGAGCAACACGGTCTCGTCCAGACTTGATGGCAGATCTGCATCCCCGCTCCACGAGCAGCCACAAGTGAACGTCACCCACCCCTGTCAGGGGGGCTCTGCACTTTGCCACAGTTCCTACCCTGCCCTAATGCCTCCCAAGGGCAGTTGCCATTTTCCCTTCCAGACTATACCAGGGTTTGTCTCATGCTTTGTCTCTTGGGGAAACCGCTAAGTTGCACCCACAAAATATGAGGCTGGGGGCTGGAGTGATAGCACAGTGGGTAGGGCATTTGCCTTGCACGTGGCCGACCCAGGTTTGATTCCCAGCATTCCATATAGTCCCCTGAGCACCGCCAGGAGTAATTCCTGAGTGCATGAACCAGGAGTAACCCCTGTGCATTGCCAGGTGTGATCCAAAAAGCAAAAAAAAAAAAAATGAGGCTGATTTTTATCAAGGCTCCGCCTGGTTTCTGAATGTCACTGCTTGTTACTTTTTTCTTTCCTTTAAGCTTTTGGGGTCATACCCGGCAATGCCCAAGGGTTACTCCTGGGGGCCTGGAGCAACAGTATAGCGGGGAGGGCGTTTGCCTTGCACGCAGCTGACCCGGGTTCGATTCCCAGCATCCCAGATGGTCCCTTGAGTACAGCCAGGGGTTAATTCCTGTGTGCAAAGCCAGGAGTTAACCCCTGTGCATTTCCGGGTGTGACCCAAAAAAGAAAAAAAAAAAGGAGGGGGTTACTCCTGGCTCTGCACTCAGGAATTACTCGTGACGGTGCTCGGGAGACCATATGGGATATCGGGGATCGAACCCAGGACGACTGCGTGCAAAGTAAACTCCCTCCTCACTGTACTATCCTCCCGCCCCTGAGTTTGACTTTGTCAGGCGCAGAAGGCGACTCAAGGAGAGAAGGGCAGGGCAGGGCAGGGCAGGGCAGGGCAGGGCAGGACCTGGCAGTGACCCTCACCTATATACAGCCTCAGCCCTGCCCCCAGCAGAGACTCAGCCATCAGGGCCAACCAGGCTAACCCGCTCCTTTTCTCTGTAATCAGCAAAGGCCAAGGCACGCACCATTATCGTGAGCTCCACTTTATTGTAGCGAGTATAAACCAGTCCCCTGCCGGCACGTGTCAGGGACCCCAGGATATTGTTCAACCTGCTGCTCCGGGGTCCCCGAATCCCCCAAGCGGCGGGAAGCAGGGAAGAGGCGGAGCGAGGCAGCCAATGCTGTGCTGGCGCGCCCTCTGCCGGCCGCGAGGCAGCCCTGCAGTCTATACGATGCCGCTTACGACCTGAGCCGGGGTAACCAGCTGCCCCCAGGCCCCCCAAACTGGGCGCAGCCCACCCCCCCTGGGGATGCCACGCCGCACAGCTCTCGCTCCCTGCTTCCCAAGCCCTTCCTGACTTCGATCCTACCCCTCAGCCACTTTCCCGGGCACTGTCAGCCCCCCATGGGGGGTGAACCCCTGCTCCCAGGCTGGGTTTTGGAGGGGGGCGGGGGGGGGGGAATACCCCTGCAGAAGTGGAGGGGTGCGGGGGAGGCCAACCCCCAGCCTCGGCGGCGTCAGGCAGGGCACTTGGGTGACGGGAAGAAGAGTTGGGTGGGGGGGCCCCCAGAATCCTGACAGGAAGCACGAGTCCCTGGAGACACAGCGGCGGCCAGGGCTAGGCTGTGGCCACGCGGCTGCTGTCCCGTGGCCGCTGCCACGCGGGCCATGCTCAGAGGCGCGGCTGTCCCCCGGCGGTTTGCCAAAGTCAGCTTTGGTTTTATTTGAGAAGCTTGTAGCCGTCTTCCTGTTTGATCCTGCAGGGCAAGCAAGGGAGAGAAGGTTCTAGAACCCGTTTCATAGACCCCTCCCCAACACACACACACACACACACACACACACACACACAGAGATTCCTCCAAGCAGGGTCAAGGTCACAGGGTCAGGGTCCGAGAACCTGGAAGCTCTGAGACGCACGGCCCTGTCCAGGGACCTGTGACCCAGGCAGGGGGAGGGGACATGGGCAGACCCCATCTAGGAAAGCCCCAGCACCCCAAAAAAGGCTGAGCTTATGAGGTCTGAGCAATAGCACAGTGGGGAGGGCGTTTGTCTCGCATGTGACTGACCCGGGTTCAATGCTCAGCACCCCATAGGGTCCCCCCGAGCACCGCCAGGAGTGGTCCTGGAGTGCAGAGCCGGAGCCAGAGCCCTGAGCACTGCCAGGTGTGGCCCAACAGTCGAAACAAGGCAGTTAAAAAGGAGGGCCAGGAGGACCGGTCCATGGCCAGAAGCTGGCCACGAGGCACAGGGGGGAGGGCAGCTAGGATAGAGAAGGGGCCACTATGACAATGAGAGTTGGAAATGATCACGCTGGGCAAGAACTGAATGCTGAGGGCCGGAGCGATAGCACAGCGGGTAGGGCGTTTGCCTTGCACGCGGCCGACCTGGGTTCGATCCCCGGCATCCCATATGGTCCCCCAAGCACCGCCAGGAGTAATTCCTGAGTGCAAAGCCAGGAGTAACCCCTGAGCATCGCTGGGTGTGACCCAAAAAGAAAAAAAAAAAAAAAGAACTGAATGCTGAGAGGAGGGAAGGGGAGAAACTTTGTTGTGTTTGTACCTGCAATGCAAACCATACTGTCCAAAAGGAGAGAGAGGGAGGAGAAAGAGAGGAGGGGGAGAGAGGGAGAGGGGGGAGGGGAGAAGGAGAAACAGAGAGGGAGAGACAGAGAGAGAAAGGAGATGGAGAGGGAGAGAGGGAGAGGGGGAGAGAAAAAGAAGGGGGAGAAGGAGAAACGGAGAGGGAGAGACAGAGAAAGGAGATGGAGAGAGGAAGAGAGGGAGAGAGGGAGTGAGGGAGAGAGGAAGAGAGGGAGAGGGGGAGAGAGGGAGACAGAGTGTCTGCCGTAAAGACACACTAGAGAACGCTGTGTGGTGGGAGGGACACTGGGGACACCATGGTGGGAAATGTGCACTGGTGAAGGGACGGTGTTGGAACATTGTACGACGGACACCCCAATCATCAACAAACAAACAAACAAAAACAAGATTTAAAAAAAAAAAAAGCAAACCATGGGGCCAGAGTGATAACACAGCGGGGAGGGCGCTTGCCTTGCACACGGCCGACCCAGGTCCGATCCCCGGCATCCCATAGGGTCCCCCGAGCACCGCCAGGAGTGATCCCTGAGTGCAGAGCCAGGAGTCAGCCTCGAGTTAGCCCTGCCAGATATGACCCCCCAAACAGAAACAACAACAACAAAAAACCTGAAAAGGCTGAACTAATAGTGTTGTTGTTGTTTTTTTTTTCTTTCGGAGGGGAGGGGTTGTCCATCCTGCACTGTCACCCGCCCTGAGACTTCTGTGGGCCCATATGCCAGAGGAGACCCCCTCCTTAACCCATGTGTGTGTGTGCGCGCATGCATGTGTGCATGTGTGTGTGCGTGCATGTGTGTGCGTGCGTGCATGTGTGCGTGTGTGTGCGTGTGTGTAGCTGTGTGTGTGCATGCATGTGTGTGTGTGCGTGCGTGTGTGTGTGCGTGCATGTGTGTGTGCGTGTGTGCGCGTGCATGTGTGTGGCAGGGGGGTGCTCACCAGCTGGCCTTCACTGCCTTGATGTCGCTCACGAGGTTCTGGGCCAGGCAGATGCCGAAGATCTGGAGCAGCGCGACGCCCACGAAGACACCGGCCACCACGACCAGGTTGTCCTGCAGCCACTTCTCGAACTGGCCCACACAGCCTTTGGTGTGGATGGAGCCCTGCTGCTCCAGCTCCTGGGGGGGCCCGGGCAGGGGTGCGCTGGGCGAGGGATGGGGGTGCGGGAGGCCCCACCTGCCCCTCACCCCACCCTCCACGCCCAGGGCTGCCCACCAGGGCTCCAGCTCCCGCTCCTGGCTCGGCTCACATGCCCCTTCCTCCAAGAAGCCCTCCCTGACCACCACTTTGCCCTGATCCCAGCCATCCCCTCCCTCTTTCCCCTTGACACAATCAACTCCTTTCTGGGCTCAGCCCAGAGGCGCTGCCCTCCTCCAAGGAGTACTCCGGGACTGCCCAGCCCCGTTCTCACATTTTCCCTTTGCATAACCGACTCTCTCCTTGGTGGCTGCTTTCCCCACCCCCATTCCCTGAGGGGCTGGGGGCACTCCAGATTCCTAGCTCTGCGCTCAAGGGTCATTTCTGGCCATGCTCAGGGGACATATGGGGTGCCAGGGGTGGAACCCGGGTCAGCCACGTGCAAGCCTCACTGGCTGTCCTATCGCTTCCGCTCTGAATAACCAAGTCTTTCTGTCCGGGCCCATACGCCCCCTCCTCCAAGAAGCCTTCCCTAACTGCCCAACTCTGCTCCTTTCTTTCTTTTTTTTTTTTTTTTTGCTTTTTGGGTCACACCCAGCGATGCTCAGGGGTTACTCCTGGCTTTGCACTCAGGAACTACTCCTGGCAGTGCTTGGGGGACCATATGGGATGCCGGGGATCGAACCCAGGTCGGCCGCGTGCAAGGCAAACGCCCTACCCGCTGTGCTATCGCTCCGGACTGCTCCTTTCCATTCCATGACCAACCCTCAGTTTATTCCTCCCCCACCCTTCGCTGGACAAGGAGGGAGCACCCTGATGGCACAAGAACCCCGTGTTCTGGGTCACCCCACGGATGCTCCATGAAAAGTTGGATGGACAAAGGCACAGGAAGGGGATTATCTCTACCCCCGCTCCCGGCTTGGCAGGACCAAACCCTGCACATCTGGGAAGATATTTGAGGGACTCGCCCTCAGCCCCCTCACTCCCCTCTACTGAATCTCTGGGCCCATGGGCGGGGAGGGAGTCCGTCCTGTCCTGTCCCCCGCCCCCGGGCTCACCAGTTTGAGCCGGATGTCATAGCCACACTGGGTGTTGAGAACATCCTCCTGCAGACAAACAGACGTCTCCGTGAGAAACTCTCAAGGAGGCCCCGCAGAGCTGCACCCCAAACCCCACCCAGCTCCACGCCCCTGGACTCTTCCTTGAAGGTGGGGGAATAAGGTGGATCAAAGCTTCTGCCACGCCCACAGACAGCCAGGCCACGCCCACAGCACCCAGGCCACGCCCACAGCGACCCAGGGCTGGCTGGTGGCAGGGCGTGGGAGACCCTAGGTTCAGTCCCCCATGCAAAAACAACAAAAAATTAAAATCAAGAGCCGGAGCGATAGGACAGCAGGGCAATTGTGTACCCCCTATGGTCCTCGGAGCCCCGCCAGGAGTGATCCCTGAGCACAGAGCCAGGAGGGAGGCCTGGGTTGGCCCCATAACCAAAAAACAAACAAAAGGGCCGGGAGGATAGGGCGATCGTACAGCTGGGCGGGCTCTCGGCTTGAATGTGGCCTTCCCAGGTTCGGTTCCCGGCATCCCACAGGGTCTCCTGAGCCCCGTCGGGAGTGATTCCTGAGCACAGAGCCAGGAGTCAGCCCTGAGCACTGCGGGGTGACCCCCTGAAGAAAAAAGAAAAGGAAAGCACGAAAGAACTCTCCTTGCTCGTTTTAATAGGGAACTGGGGATGCTCCCCAGCAGTGCTCAGGGACCCTGGGGAGGGTTCCAGCGGCCACCGTGGCCTGTTTATCCAGTAAACAGGGCCTGATGCTTCAGTGCGGGGCCCTGGGACAGCGGCTCTGCCGGGGTTGGGGTGCTGGGGGACACCCCGACCGCACCAACCAGTGCTAGGGATAAAACTCGGGGTGCTGAGCACACGTTCCAGCACTTCGCACCCTCTTCCCTGCCCTCTGCTACGTATTTTTATTTTTTATTTTCTGCAAAGGAGGAGGGGAAATACCCGGCGATGCTCAGAAGTTACTCCTGGCTCTGCGCTCAGGGATCACTCCTGGCAGTGCTCAGGGGCCCCTGTGGGATGCCCGGGATCAAACACGTGTCAGTCGCGTGTAAGGCAAACGCCCTACCTGTAGTTTATCCCAACCTGACCCATGGGGTCCCGGACCTCAACACCCAACTACTCTATAGGGTGAATCCTCGGGGCACTAGAGTAATTGCACAGCAGGGAGGGCGCTTGCCTTGCACACAGCTGACCCAGGTTTTGTTCTTTTTTATTTATTTTTATTTATTTTATTTTTTTTGCTTTTTGGGTCACACCCGGCGATGCACAGGGGTTACTCTGGCTCTGCACTCAGGAATCACCCCTGGCGGTGCTCAGGGGACCATATGGGATGCTGGGAATCGAACCCGGGTCAGCCGCGTGCAAGGCAAACGCCCTACCCGCTGTGCTATTGCTCCAGACCCTGACCCAGGTTTTGATCCCAGCATCTCACTGGGTCCCCTGACCACCACCAGGAACGATTTTTTTTTTTTTTTTTTTTTTGCTTTTTGGGTCACACTCCTGGCTCATGCTCTCAGGAATCACTCCTGGCGGTGCTCAGGGGACTATATGAAATGCTGGGAATCGAACCCGGGTCGGCCATGTGCAAAGCAAACACCCTACCCGCTGTTCTATCACTCCAGCCCCTCCTTTTTGTCTTTTTTTTTTTAATTTTATTTTTTGGGGTCACGTCCAGCAATGCTCAGGGGTTACTCCTGGCTCTGCATTCAGGAATTACGCCTGGCAGTACCCCGGGGGCACTATGCCGGGAATCAAACCCAGGTTGGCTGCGTGCGAGGCAAACACCCTCCCCACTGTCTTATCAGATCCTGAGTGATGCCCGAGTGCAGAGCCAGGAGTAAGCCCTGGGCACCGCCAGGTGTGGCCGAAAAAACATAGAAAAAAAGAATCCTTCACCTTGCACCCCAACAGCCCCTCTGCGGCCCCAGCAGACACACACCCCACCCAGGAGGGGCGCCCCAAGTCCACGAGCCTCCCCACGACACCCCTGACCACCCCAGAGCGGGGCTGAGCCATGGAGCCCAGGCTGAGCTCATGGCAAATGCTGCCCCTCCCCCCCACACACACACCAGACCCCCACTCACCGCGGGGTCCCTGACGCAGCAGGAGAAGGGCACCCCACAGCGCTCCCGGCTGGGGTTCAAGTCAGTGCAGTTGAAGTAGATGTTTAGGTTCCAGTCGTTGGGCCCTCGGGCACCACAGCAAGACCACTGGGAGTGGGGGAGAGGGGAAAAGGGACCCCAAGTGAGCCAAGCAGAGATGGCATGAGCTTCTCATGGAAAGACCCAGCAGCAGGGGTCACAGGGGGAGGCCCGCCCCCCCCATACCTCTACCTGACAGGGTGGGCTGGGCCTGAATTGAGGAGGGGGGGCACCTCAAGGCTTGTGATGCACCAGTGAGAGTCCAGGGGTCAGAAGAAGGGGCCCAAGGGCTAGTCCCTCTAACCCGAGGTGGTAAAACGAGGTACAAGAGCAGATTTCAAGCCAGTACCCTGGGAAGAAGCTTTGTACTCAGGAATGACTCCTGGTAGTGCTCAAGGGACCCTATGGGATGCTGGGAATCGAACCCCGGTAGGCCGCATGCAAGGCAAACGCCCTACCCGCCGTACTATCACTCCAGCCCCTAGCTCCTTTGGTTTTGGTTTTGGGGCTACACCCAGCAATGCACTGAACCCTACTTTTATTTTTTTATTTTTAAAAATTTATTTATTTATTTATTTATTGCTTTTTGGGTCACACCTGGCTCTGCACTCAGGAATTACTCCTGGCAGTGCTCGGGGGACCCTATGGGATGCTGGGAATTGCACCCGGGTCAGCCACGTGCAAGGCAAATGCCCTCCCCGCTGTGCTATGGCTCCAGCCCCTAGCTCCTTTGGTTTTGTTCTGGGGCCACACTCAGCAATGCTCAGGGCTGACTCCTGGCTCTGCGCGCTCAGGAATCACTCCCGGTGGTGGGGTGCCAGGGATCGAAGCCAGGTCGGTCAGGTGCAAGGCAAGCTCCCTCCTGCTGGACTATCGCTCCACTGTCCTAGTGCCTTGGCCCAAAGCGGCTCCTTTAAGAGTTACCAGCAGCGGGGCTGGAGCAATAGCACAGCAGGGAGGGCGTTTGCCTTGCATGTGGCTGACCTGGGTTTGACTCCCAGCATCCCATAGGGTCCCCTGAGCACCGCCAGGAGTAATTCCTAAGTGCAGAGCCAGGAATAATCCCTGTGCTGGGTGTGACCCAAAAAGCAGGGGGGAAAAAAAAAAAAAGAGTTAACAGCAGCCAGGAAGCGGCCAGGAAGGCTTCTCTGGCCTTTGTGCGTGCAGTAGCGGGCTTTATTCCAGCAGAGGGCGCTCCTGGCTCGCTTTCCCCGGGGCCGGCCCCAGCTCCGGGGGAGGGATCCCGGGGAGGGGCTCCGGGGTCTCCGGGGTCTCCGGGGGCACCTGCGCGTGGCACTCACGTATTCCTGAGCAAAGTCGATGAGGTTCTGGAGGTCAATGTCGTCACGGTAGGCCTTGAGGTTGTTGTTGATGAAAAGGTTCAGCTGATCCCGAATCCAGTCCTTGAAGACAAAGGCCAGAATCCCTGTGGCCAGCTCCAAGAAGAAGATGAGGCCCAGAAACACGGAAAACTGCGGGGAGGGGGAGGGGGGTCGTCAGAGGCACTGGGGTGAGATCCACCCCCACAAGTCAGTCTTGGGTTCTGCCTTATAATGCTCTCATCTTTTTTTTTTTTTTGCTTTGGGGGCCCACACCCAGCGGTGCTCAGGGTCTACTCCTAGCTCAGCAATCACTCCTGGCGGTGCTCGGGGGACGCTATGGGATACCGGGGATCGAACCTGGGCCCACCGTGTGCAAGGCCAGCGCCCTGCCCGCTGTGCTCTCTCTCCTGCCCCTAGAATTGACTCTTCTTGTTTGTTTGCTACAGTTATTCGGAGGACTCACACCTGGGGTGCTCTGGGGGGCGGGGCTCAAGACGGGTCACACCCGGTGATGCTCAGGGGTTACTCCTGGCTCTGCACTCAGAAATTACTCCTCCTGGCGGTGTGTTCGGGGGACCTGATGGGATGCCCGGGTTTGAACCTGGGCTTGGTCACGTGTGAGGCAAGTGCCCTCCTCGCCGTACTCTCATTCCCGTACCCTTATTCTGTTTGGGGTTTTGGATTCTGGGTTACACCTGGTGGTACTCAGGGTTTCCGTTGGCTCAAGTGCTGAGGGATCACTCCTGGCGGGGCTCAGGGGACCGCAGGTGGTGCCGGGGATCCAACCTGGGCTGGGCAAGCGTCCTCTCTGCTGGACTACAGGTCCAGTCCCCTTATTTTGTGTTTGATGACAGTGAGAGGCTTCCTTACCTCCCCTTCCATTCCCTAGTAATCACCCCATCTCCTTAAGGAAGTCGCCCTGCCCGGGCACTTTCAGCTGAAAAACTTTAAAAAGAGGCTCACATCGCGGGGGGGCACTGGAGTGGGGCAGCGCCTGCCCAAACTCCAAATGGTCCCGGCCGCCAGAAGCCCCGCCCTCGACCCACCCTCGGCGCCATCTTCCCACCTTCAACAGAGAAGAGGCCAGGCAGTCTGGTGAGCAACGCGGCCGGAGAAATGCTCCGGACCTGAATCCGGGCCAACAACACCGGGGATCCAGACGGAGGAGGTACAGCTGGTACACCTTCTCCGGATGGAACCCTGGCGACACTGAGAAGCAACTAACACGGCTCCGGGTTGCGGGACTGGAACACATCCGAGCCGCGCGGCCGCTGATGCGGCCGCGCGACCTTTTCTAAAAACTAAAACATACAATCTTTTAATGACAAACCAATTATCAAACGCTTCCTTAGTAGGGCTGTCTTCATTGGAGGGAAATTCCAACAACAATAGTGAGTTTTGTTTTGCAATATGGAATGTAAGCAAGGTAGAGAGAAAATGAAGTGAAATTCATCAGTTATACAGTTGGGGGGGCTGTGGCGGGGGGTATACTGGGGATTTTGGTGGTGGAATATGGGCACTGGTGAAGGGATGGTGTTTGAATATTGTATAACTGAGACATAAACCTGAAAACTTTGTAACTTTCCACATGGTGATATAATAAAAATTAAAAAAAATAAAAAAAAAAATAAAAAAAATAAAAAGAGGCTCACCAGGGAATGGAGAAATAGTACAGCGAGTAAGGCACTTGCCTTGCAGGCGACCAACCTGGGTTCGATCCTCAGGATCCCAAGGTGGGGGGGGCACGGAAGGGGTCCTGCAAGCCCCACCAGGAGTTAATTCCTGAGTGTAGAGGCAGGAGTCGGCCCTGAGCTCTGCAGGGGTTTTGGCCCCCTCAAATACCAAAAAACAAAACAGAAGTCACAGGCCAGCACCCCAGGCCCCACCTCCCAATGAACCGGGCATGCGCAAGGCACCCACCAATCAAGGCTCTGCCTCCTTCTCTCTCCACCCTCCAGCCAGAGAGATTGGTCGAGCAACAGCCAATCAGGATCCAGGAGATGTAATTAAATAACTGGCCGCAGAGATGGGAGACTGGACCAGTAGCATGAACCAGCACTCGCTGATTTCTGGGCATCCTTCCACCCCAGGAGGAAAGGAACCAACCCAGAGGGGCAGAAGAACCAATCCCAATTAACAGTCCACGCCAAGCGGCTGGCATGACCTCGGTTGCTCGGCCCAATGGGTTCAGTCACTTCCAAGATAAATTCATGTAGATAACAGAAGCTGGTGGGTCTTGATTTTTATTTTTTTATTTCACTTATTGTGTGGGGTGGTGTTGGGGCCATACCCGGCTGCGCTGTCTCCTGGCTCTAGACTCAGGGACTACTCCTGGTGGTGCTCGGGAGACCCTGTGAGGTTCCAGGGTGCTGGGGATTCAACCCCGGCTGATTGCGTGCAAGGCAAGTGCCCTCCCCGCTCTGCTATGGCTCTGGCCTCCGGTCGTTCCTGTTTTAATAGCATCCAAAATCAAACCACGGGAGCTGGAGCAATAACACATCGGGAAGGGCGTTTGCCTTGCACACGGCCGAACTGGGTTCCATTCCCAGCATCCCATATGGCCCCCCGAGCACCGCCAGGAGTAATTCCTGAGTGCATGAGCCAGGAGTAACCCTTGTGCATCGCCAGTGCGATCCAACAAGCATAAAAACAAAAAAATACAAAATCAAACCACCCCAACACCAAGCAGGACATAGAGGGGAGTCGGGGTGGGGGTTGGGCAGTGTACCCAGACGGGGCACACTCACAAACTTGAGCAAGAAGGTGTTTTCCCGAAGAGCCCCGATGCAACCGGCAAAGCCCAGCACTGACATGACGCCCCCAACCACGACGAACAGCCACACGGGGTCAAGACCTCCCAAATCGGTCAGCGCTGAGATGTTTGAGAGAACGCCCTGGAAGGGGGGAGGGGGAGAGAGAGAGAAAGAGAGAGAGAGAACTGGGGGTGGGCAATGACTTTCTCACCATCTTTTTTTTTTTTTGGTGCGGGGGGGGGGGTGTCACACCCAGTGATGCTCTGGAATCATTCCTGGTGGTGCTCGGGGAACCCTATGTGATCCCGGAGATCAAGCCCGGGTTGGCCGCATGCAAGGCAAGCGCCTTCCCCACTGTCCTATCTCACCAGCCCCTCTCTCGCCATCCTGAAGCACAAGCCGCGCTGGCCCTGTTCCCCAGCCCTAAGTCCAAGCCTTACCTTCTCGCCCCAGGCCCACAGGCCAATGGCCAGGAACAAAGCACCCAGCACCTGCAAGAGAGGCAGCAGAGGGTGACCACTGAAGACCCGGGTTCCACCATCCCTGGCGTCCTATAGCTGGCACCACCCAGGAGCACAGAGCCAGGAGCAGGAGAAAGAGGGAGAGGGGGGAAGGGGAGGGAGGGGGAGAAGAAGAAGGGAGAGGGGAGGCAAGACCCGTTTCATCAGGATTGCGGGCTACTTCCCACCTTGCCGTGGAAGGACCATCCTGCCTTCCAGGAACACGGGCTTGGAAGGCTTTTGCCAAGCGGCACCAGCCTGACCCGCTGGCAATCAGGGCACGCGCTTTGCTGGGGCGGCACGCGCTTTGCTGGGGCGCGCGGCTCCCAGCCTGGCTCTATCATCACCACCCCACCACCTGCCTGAGTTCCCGGGGCCCCTCCCGCCTTAGCCTGGACCTTCCTGCCTGCCCTAGTATCTTACCTGAACACTCCTCTGGGTGTCAGGCCGGCTAGCCTGACCCCATGCCACCCACCCGGATGAGGACACCCCCTCCTGATTTCCATCCAGGATGCCCTTCCTCTCCAAGCTCCTCCCATTGGGCACGGAGCCCGGCCACAAGTCCACACAGACCACGTCCACTCCCAGGCCCCGCCCACTGCCAGCATCCCAGACCCGGCGGGAGGGGTGGGGAAGCAGGACAGGAGGGTTTTTTTTTTTCCCTGAAGCTGGACTTTCACCCCAAACGTCACTGCTGAGGCAGAGAAGTCTGGCGGGTAAGGCGTGCCTGGGTGACCTGGGTCAAACCACAGCATCCCATGGGGTCCCCTAAGCATCATCAGGAGTGATTCCTGAGTGCTGAGCCAGGAGGAAGCCCTGAACCGGGTGTGTCCCCAGAAAAACAGGAAAAAGAAAAAAGGGGAAAGAAAATCAGGCTCAAGAGATAAGTCGAGAGGTTACAGCGGTGCTTGCCTTGTGGGTGCCAGGCGGGGTTAAACCCCCAGCACTACATGGTTCAGAGGGGTGTGGCCCAGAAGTAAATGGCGGGGGGGGGGGGGGGGGGGGGAGGAGGGGTGTGGCTAGAGCAACAGTACAGAGGGGAGGGTGTCTGCCTTGCACGTGGTGGCTAACCCAGGTTAGATCGTGGCCCCCCAAGCCTGCCAGAAGTGATCCCTGAGTGCAGCGCCGGAAGGAAGCCCTGAGCACGGCTGGGTGTGGCCCTAAAAAAAAAAAAGAGGAAGGGCAAAAGGGAAGGTAGAAGAGTGGCAGCGCCAGATGATGGCGTGACGGGTCCAGGGGAGGCACGTGGCCCCGTTCTCGGGTTCCAGTGAGAAGCCGTGGAAGGTCACCTGGGGTCTACTTCATATCCATACAAAACCCTCTCTGCCCTCCGCGGGGGCCAGTCCTGCTGATTCAGCCTCATTTCTTCTTAGAAGCTTCGGGGTGCTTTTAATCTTTGTTTTGGAGTCATGCTCAGGGATCACTCCTGGTGGGTTTGGGCAGAGACTGGACCCAGGTTGGCTGCGTGCAAGGCAGGCACTGTTGGATCGCCGCAATCCCTAGAAAGAGACCTTCTTCTGTCCTGCCCCCTCCAGATTCCTAGCTCAGAGCCCCCTGCAAGAAGCCTGAGTCTCTCATGCCGACCCCCTCTGGCCCATTTGCCTTTGGCCTCACTTCCCCCCACTTGCCTAGTCACCTTGACTTTTTGCACGTCCGTCCAGGCTGTGTGACTATAGGTTAAATGACTAATCTCTCTGTGCCTGTTGCCTTCTCTGTCACGTATTAGAATTTGATTCCGACGACGTGCAGCCTTGTGACCCAGAAGGGCAATCCTCAGGACCTCACTGGACCCAAGGCAGGGAAACAGGCCACTTTCTATGATACCCGCCACCCCCGCCCTTCTGCGTGTGTGCCAGCCCGAGACAGTCACACCCTGGGTACAGAGGGCAGTTGTCCGGTCCTGCCTGGACAGAGTCCCGAGCTCCTGGCATTGCAGAGGATGCTCTAAGAGAGAGGGATGGGGGAGGGAAGGATGACATAGCAGCACTCCGGAGTCCAGGCGCGGTGGGGAAACCAGCCCTCTGCTTCCTTTATGCCAGAGCCTGCATGCTGAATCCTGCTCCCCCACACCGGCGCCCACCCCCCCAGCTCCCTTTCCACCGCCCCTCTCCCATCTACCTGCCTTAAAGCAAATCCCCTAGGAGGAGGCTCTGACGCACCCCCTTTGGAGGAGCTGAAGGGCAAAACGCTAGCACGGGAGACTAGAGCCGGAGAGAGGGCCGGAGTGGGGGACCCAGAAGCTCTCCTTCCAAAGGGGTCAGCGAAGGGCCCGGTTCGCCCTGAGCATGTGGGGGGCGGGGCACTCCAATACGACACCTCCACTTTTCCGTACCGAGTCTTGGGGAGACACTGGGAGGGTCTCTTTCCCCCTTTCTTCCCCAGCCCCTTGCACGCCGGGCCCCGCCCCCCTGCAACCCCGGCCTCTCGGCAGTTCTCCCAGCAGATCCGGAGTGGCAAGCGGAAGGAGGGGACAGTTCCAAGCCCTAGTACAAAGGATTGGTCTCGACATCCCCAACCCCCCCCACGCTTCACCATCCCCCCAGCTACGGGGCTGGACCTCCTTTGCCCGCTGCCCCCTGAGCAGGGCCCGGAACTCTCCCCGCACTCACCCAGAAGACAATGTTGAAGCCAAACAGGAAGTATTTCCCGCAGCAGCCGACCTCGGGTTCCTGGAAATGCTGGTGCTTGCCTGGCATGATGAGTGGCCGGCGGGAGGCCGGCCCCGGGAAGCAGCCTGCAGCCGGGAGCCGGGAGGGGGGTGGGGGGGCCGGGCTCAGCCCTTTGAGGGCCGCCCTGGGCTAGAGCCGCCGCGGGCCTAGCCCGGCGGCTGCGGCTTCATGGCCGCGGCCACACCGAGCACCGGTCGGCCCCGCCTGCCCTGCAGGGACCGCCCCCGGCGCCGGGACCGCCCCGCGCCCGACGCCTTGCTCCTGTCGGGTCTGCACCGAACACCCGCGCCTCCGGTCTGGGCCCCGCCCCCACTCGGGGCTCCGCCTACACGCTGGACCACGCCCCTTAACTGGCCCCGCCTCTGCGTCGTATTATCCTATGAGCTACTCGGTCTCTAGCTTTTACTCCGCCCCACTCTGAGCTCCGCCCCCCAAGTCGAATCCAATAGGTTGAGTCTCCCCTCCCCAGGGCCCCGCCCCTGAGTAAGGGTTGCGTAGGCCCCGCCCCCAGCCCAGGCTCCGCCTCTCGCGCAGCCGCCTTTGCAAGCTTCCCCAGCGCGTCCTTCAGTTGCACTAGGGATGCTCGCCAATGGCGCTGCTTGGTTTAGGGGCGACGTTTTCTCCCCCTCCGCCTCCAGCTACCCCTCCCAGCAGCAGTACTAGCGCCATCCTAGTTCCGTCCTTGCTGCGGAAACCCACCCCTAGGGAGGGAACTGGCTGGCGGCTGCGACGGGGGAGAACAGTCGTGTTTTTAAGATAAGTCACAGAATGTTTTGCTACAGCGAGTGGAATCCGATGCATGATTCACCAGAGATTCAGCTCTGTTTCCTGACTCAAACCCAGAGCAGATGCTGCCGCCTGGGTCTGTGAGCGCCTTTCCTGCTGCCGGGGGACATCTTAGCCCATCTCTGACTCAGCCCTTTGGGTGATTGAAGCCCTGCAGTCATACTTCTCCCTCCCACACCAGCGTGGACCCTGATGGGTCCCTTGGCACCTGGAAGCCCCTTCAAAGCAGGACGCGAGCCAAACAGGAGAGGTGAATCTTATCCATCCAATTTTAAAGCCCGTGTATATAAAATCACTCCAGTTTCTTCAGGGATGCAGCTCAGCGGTAGTTTGCTTTCTATGTCCTAAGACAAGGGCTGGGGGGGGGCTGCAGAGATAGTATAGCAGGTAAGACGTTTGTCTTGTATGTGACCAACCCGGGTTTGACCCTCAGCACCCCATATGGTCCACCTGAGCCCTGCCAGGGGTGATCTCTGAGTGCAGATCCAGGAGTAAACCCTGATCATAACTGGGTGTGGCCAAAAATCAAAACCAGAAATCATCCCAATGCATTCCAAAGTATTTATTTAGAACAGGATCCTAAAAGGATTCAAGCTTCCAGCTCAGCTACTCCTTAGTCCATCCTAATTCCCGACCAGCTGCACCACCATCCTCCAATTCCTAATCCAATGCCATAAGACCACCGTCTTCCCATCCACCCAACTTCTGCTTCATCTGGGCACCGTGGCAGGTAAGACCCAGATACCCCTAGTCACAAGGTTGTCTCAGTCCCCCACATCTCTGCAGGATGGTGTTCCACAAGTAATCTTCCATCCCTTGGGAGGTGCAGTGACCCTCACTTAGTCAAGGGGACTGGAAATGGGGTGGACTCCAACACTCCACTTAGAATCAAACAACCCACAAAGGTTTGGAAGCAAAGGGACCAGAGTGGTGAAGAAACCCCCATCCCTGTCTCCAAAGACTTGGTTCCTGTTCGTGACCTTGAACCCCATTCCTCACCCCACCCCCCAATATGGAAGAATGTGGATCCCAGACCTGACTTTCTTCCCACCAGGACCTGCACAGAGAACAGTGCTGGATCCTAGAAAGATCCACTGATCCCTTATCCCCCACCACACAAGGAACGTGGTTTTCTGCCCTCTTGCTGAGCACTAACTCCAGTTTGTGGATCTATAGAGTACCAAGTAAGGCACTTGCCTTGCATGTGGCCAACCCTGGTTAGTTTCCCTGGCACCATCAAGTGATTCCCACCAGGGATGCTCTTGAGCCTAAGAGCTGGGAATAGCCCCTGAGCTCTGCTGGGTGTTGCAGAGTCCAACAATAACAGAAGTTTTGTGTTTCACCTCGGGAGAGGAAAGAATGAGTTCTGCCCAAAGATGGTGGTGCAACCAGCACCCTCCGGATCCCTCACACCATGAATTTGTTCTTGGGTAAGAAGCTGCTCTTCACAGCTGTGTCTACATGAGCCTGGTACCCAATGATGGCCGTGGAGGAGAGCCTCAGACGTTCCTTGTAGATACGCCTGCAGAATGAAGAAGTATGTAATAGTGAGACAGCTAGTTAGCAAGACAGCTAGATAACCTGGTCATCTGCTCAGAGCCCTTACCTGGTACCAGCTACAGTACCTGTTTTGTGTCTAACCCAGCTAAAACCCAGAAGTAAGATGTTTGTTCTTGGCTGTTTTTTTTGTTTTGGAGCCACCGGGCAGTGCTCAGGGCTTACTCCTGGCTCTGCTCTCAGGCAGGGATCACTCCGGGCAGGCTCAAGGGGACACTCTTGGGTGCTGGGAATCAAACCCAGGTCAGCTGCATGCAAGGCAAGCATCACCCCCCCCCCACTCTGTACCGTCTCTCCAGCCCCAGACATAGAGGGCTCTTTAATGCAAAATCGTTCTAGAAATTAGGCACCAGATTCCACATCCTTCGCTCAGGTAAGGAAAGACTGGACTTGGAGGAATTTCAGGGATTTATGCGGGGGAACAAACCACCATCCTCTCACCTTCAGCCCTCGAAGGGACCCAGCACCCCACGTGCTCCCAGAGGTGCCCCTCACCCAATATGCAGGACACCCTCCTGGTTCTCTGCCTCCCTGGTCCACACAGCAATCTTGTCCCTCTTGGTGCGGATGTTGATAACAGCTCCACACACTTCCGGTCCATGCTCTGCAAAGTTCTCCCCAATCAGACACAGCAGCTGGACACAAAACAACAACAACAAAAAAGCGGGGTGGAGGGGTGAGTGGCGGGGGGGTAGGGGGGACTGGATGTGTAAATGAGAATTCCAGTAAAACCAGTCTTGCGGCCCCTGACATCACAGCAGCCAGTCCAGTCCCTTTCCTGGGGAGCCCCTTCGCCCCCCCCACACACACACACACACTCACCGTCTCCAGCCACAGGCGGTCCAGATCCGTGTGTCGCTGTTGCCTGGCCAGGCAAACCAGCCAGCGTCCACCCTTCTTGTTCATGCTGTCTTCCCACATGGGTTCAATGCCATCCTGAGGGCAGAAACCACCAGCCTCTCTTTGCTTAAAGGGGAATGGGGGCTCCGGAAACTCTCCCCAGCCCTGCTTCTGCCTCCAGCCTCTATGGACAAAGGGGGTTCCCCCAGCCGCTCAGCACCCCGCTTTCCTCTGAGCTCTGGTGTGGAGACGATCAGGGAGCCGCAACATGTGTCACCTGTCAGAGCCCAGCACCAGCGTGTCTGCTTTATTGAGGAGATTTCCCCTGGACCAGATGCACTCAAGGCTAGTAACAGACACACGTGGGGCGGAGCCAACGAGTGCTATGGGAGGGGCCACTGCTTGGTGGGCGGGGTCATCGCTCGGAGGGGAGGGGCCGGGCCCAGGACAGGCACTCAGGACTTGGGGACACCTAAGGGTGTTGCAGAAGCCAGGAATCCACAATGTCTCCTGCGTTCTGGGAGGGAGGCAGGGAGGCCAAGCTTACCCTGAACAGGGCGTAGTCACAGCCCGTGGACAGCCTACTGGCCAGCTTGATGTTGCTGTACACTCTGGAGAGAACCCACAGACACATATCACTGTCACTGTCATCCCTTTGCTCATCCATTTGCTCATCCATTTGCTCGAGCGGGCACCAGTAACGTCCCCCTTGTGAGACTTGTTGCTACTGTTTTTGGCATATCGAATACGCCACGGGGAGCTTGCCAGGCTCTGCCATGCGGGCGGGATACTCTCGGTAGCTTGCCGGGCTCTCCGAGAGGGACGGAAAAATCGAACCCGGGGCGGCCGCGTGCAAGGCAAACGCCCTACCCGCTGTGCTATCGCTCCAGCTCACAGACACACATAAACGTACAAAAAACGAACGAGGACCGTTTACGACTCTTTAGTCCACCCCTGCCTTACTTCCGGCTGGCTCTGCCCCCTTGACGTCTTGCCAGGCCTCCCTGCCCTCCACCCACCTTCCAGCCTGCAGCCTTGGGCTGGCTCCCCCTTCCTGGCATTCCCTCCCTCCAGAAGCCCTCAACGCCCATCTCCTTTCCAGAGCGTTCCCTGAGCACCCAAACCCCTACTTGGGGGCGGGAGGTGGGGGGGTGATGTGAGGACTTGTTTCTAGAACCTGGAGGCTGTTGCCATGCTTGTCAACACACTTCTTGATCACCTGTGGACACCGAAACGACTGAATCCTTACTGGGTGGCTGAGAGTGATTCAGAGAGGGCAAGGGTTTTGACCAAGGTCACAGAGCAGTGGA
Source organism: Sorex araneus (assembly GCF_027595985.1). Taxonomy (NCBI): domain Eukaryota; kingdom Metazoa; phylum Chordata; class Mammalia; order Eulipotyphla; family Soricidae; genus Sorex; species Sorex araneus. The sequence continues at coordinate 249,049,283 of NC_073303.1, forward strand.
ACAGTTACATCAATGATAACAGTTTGCGGGGCCGGAGCGATAGCACAGCCGGTAGGGCATTTGCCTTGCACACATCCGACCCGGGTTCGATCCCCGGCATCCCATATGGTCCCCCAAGCATTGCCAGGAACAATTCCTGAGTGCAAAGCCAGGAGTAACCCTTGAGCATTGCTGGGTGTGACCCAAAAAGCAAAAAAAAAAAAAAAAAAAAAAAAAAAATGGTAACAGATTGCTTCCCCCTGCGCTAAGCCCCAAAAAGGTTGAGGGTCAGTGGGATGCCCCAGGTCCCGTGAAACCCCCTCCCACACCGAGACAGAAGGGGAGCCCCTGCCCTCAGCAAATGCTGAAAGCACCAGGGAAGGGCTGGGCAGGATGAGGAAGAAACTGCTTCCCAACAAGGGTCCAACTGTCCAGGGGTCCCCACCAGAGAGAGCTTCCCCCTGGCCCCTCCCCCTCCCACCACCTCGGGGCAAGCCAGCACTCACGCCCAGAAATCCTCCACCGTGTCAAACTTGGTGATGAGCTGCAGACTATCACGCCAGGCTCGGCTTCTGTCATTTTTGGAGAACCACAGAGCCCACCTGGGAAGGGGGTGACTCGGAGAGAGCAGAGGGCCCCTGGGGCTCCCCCAAATCTCTCAGCAACTGGACTCGGGTGTCTTTAGGAAGTGGGTTTGCGGGGAAGTGTTTCAACCAGGAATTTCAGGGTTCTGGGACCGGAGCCATAGGACAGCACTTGCCTTGCATGCGGCTGACCCGGGTTCGATCCCCAGCATCCTATAGGGTCCCCCAAATACCTCCAAGAGTGAGTGACCCCTGAGTGCAGAGTCGGGAGCAAGATCTGAGGACGCCAGGTGTGGTCCCCAAACAAACAAAACAATCCAGGGTTCTAGGCTAAGAAGGCCAAGGGACCCTACCAGGCTCAAGTCTTAGCCCACTCTGGCCTTTTGGGGACCGGAAGGGATTGCCCTGGCCGCTGAGTAGGGGTCGCCTTACCTGGTCAGGAGTGGGTGCAGTAGAATCTTGAGTCCCGGAGCACTTTCCTCCCAGCCTTTCCTTCTCAGGCCCAGCGGAGCCCTGGGAGATTTGGGGGTCCCTGTGCCCCTCCCCACAGACGCTCCTGCAGCTTCCTTTGTTTTCTTTTCCTCTTTCTCCGCCTCCTTCTCCCAGTCCTGGGTGGCACTGTCAGCCCCTGTGGTCTGGCAAAAGGAAGGAGTCAGAAGTGAGGATGTGACTCCCCCGCAACCAAGTCCGCGGCCCTCTGCAAGGGTTCCAGAGGGGAACATACAGGGTCGGCAGCCGCCATCCTACTGGGCGTCACGGGACCCACCGGCTGGAGGAGGCCCCAGCTGCAGCCTTTTAACCCGGAGTCCGCCCACTCATGAGAGAGGGAAGCCCCTCTGCAGAAGCGTTCAGCCAATCCCGCCTGCCCTGACCCCTGCCACCTGACTAAGGAACAATCAGCCTCTACTGCATGTGCCTCATCTGTAAAATGGGAGGTTAAGCAGGGACCAGGTGGTACTCAGGCAATAAAGCTCTTCTGCCCCCACCCCCGCCACCCCCACCAGCCTTGAAGCCTGGCTCCAGGTTAAGAAGAATCACACCTGCGGCACAACGGGTAGGGCGTTTGCCTGGCACGCGGCCGACCCGAGTTCGATCCCCAGCATCCCATAGGGTCCCCCAAGCACCGCCAGGAGTCATTCCTGAGTGCAGAGCCAGGTGTGACTCAAAAAGAAAAAACAAAAAAGAATCACACCTGTTAAGTAGGATCTAGATCTTGACAGATTCCCAGGAACCGGGGACTAGCTAGCACCTTCTGGCTACCAGTGAGAAGGTGGATGGGTTTGAAATTAACCAGCGGGTCCTTGGTTAATTTAGAATCTCTACTAAATTAACCAAGAGAATTACTAAATTACGAAATGCCAGGTCACTAAATTACTAAGAGAATCTCCAAAGGATTTGGGGGTGATGGGTGGGTATTGGGGCTGGCGATACCAGCCCAAACTGTTGGACCTTAGCAATAGTCCAACAGTTTGGGCACTTGCCTTGCAAGCAGCCAACCCCAGTTCAATCCCTAACATTTCATAGGGTCCCCTGAGCACCGCCAGGAGTAATCCCTGAGCGCAGAGCCAGGAGTGATCCATGAACACCGCTGTATGTGGCCAAAATAGACACTAACAAACAAAGAAGAAGAAATGTAAATTCTCTATGAACGGGCAACCCCTCAGAGTCAAGAGTCCCAGAGGTATGAAACAGAATCCACAATATTGCTGGCTGTGCCAGCCGGCATACAACACAGGCGGAAGCCACAGATCCTGCTCCCTGAGTCCCTGCCCCTGTCAGCCAGAAGCAATTAGTGTTAACAGGTTCTAGGAAGTAGTTGCAGAGAGTCTGTATACTAGGGATCTCAATATGTATCCTATTCGACAACCAGGTGCAGGATTGTGCATTTCCTTCTTGTAATTTCTTATGCATCCTAATTTGCTAGCCTAACCTTTCTCCAGCCTTGTTTTTTGCTTATGTTTTAGGGCCACACCCCGCAGTGCTCAGGGCTTACTCCAGGCAGGCTTGGGGAACCCTATAGGGTTCCAGGGATCGAACCCAGGTCAGGTGCGTGCAAGGCAAATGCCCTACTACTCTCTTTGCTATCCCTCCCGGCCCCTGGCATGTAGCCTTTTGTGTGTGTGTGTGTGTGTGTGTGTGTGTGTGTGTGTGCTTTTTGGGTCACACCCAGCGATGCTCAGGGGTTACTCCTGACTTTGCACTCAGGAATTACTCCTGGCGGTGCTCGGGGGACCCTATGGGATGCTGGGAATCGAACCCGTGTTGGCCCCGTGCAAGGCAAACGCCCTACCCTCTGTGCTATTGCTCCAGGCCCTGGCATGTAGCTTTTTTTTTTTTTTTTTTTTTTGCTTTTTGGGTCACACCCAGCGATGCTCAGGGGTTACTCCTGGCTTTGCACTCAGGAATTACTCCTGGCGGTGCTCGGGGGACCATATGGGATGCCGGGGATCGAACCCGGGTCAGCCGAGTGCAAGGCAAACGCCCTACCCACTGTGCTATCGCTCCGGCCCCGCATGTAGCTTTTAATAGAATTAAAATGTGCTGAAATTGGGAGCAGGAGATAGTACAGTGGGTAAAAGACATTTGCCTTCCAGGCCTGTGACCTGTGTTCGATCCCTGGGACCCCATAAGTCCCCAGACACCCGTCAGGAGTAATTCCTGAGTGCAAAGCCAGGAGTAACCCCTGAGCATCGCTGGGTGTGACCCAAAAAGCAAAAAAAAAAAAAAAAGTTTTCCCGCCGCCTGTTCGAGGAGAGATCCAAGGGATAAATTCCTGGAAGGGGAGCCGTTGGCTCAATGGGCGCATACATTTCGTGTTTTGTGTAAACACAGCCAACTTGCCTTCCAAAATGCAGGCGCCAATTTGTAGTTGTGCCAGTAGCCTGAGAGCATTTTTTTTTCACCCCCGGGTCTTGCTCCTGCTGGCTCCTGACCCCCAGCCCTCATTCATCACCTGTCACACCTCTAGCCTGTCCAACCACAGTGCTCAGGCTCTTCCCAGAGCCTACACCGCCCCTCCTGCTTGTCTGCCAGTTGACTTCCCGTGGGACTCCCAAGGCCCAGCTGCCAGGTCATCCAGATGTATTTGTTGGTGTTGCTTTTTTCTGGTTGTTGGGTTTTTGTTTGTCTGTTTTTTTTTTTTTTTTTGGTGCTGGAGATCAAAACCAGGTCACATGGATGCAACACATGGGTTTTACTAATGAGTCACATTTCTGTTTTTTATTATTATTAATTATTATTATTATTATTATTGCTCATCGATTTGTTCGAGCGGGCACCAGTAACATCCCTCATTAAGAGACTTATTGTTACTGTTTTTGGCATATCCAATAGGCACGGGTAGCTTGCCAGGCTCTGCCACACCGGCTCAATACTCTTGGTAGCTTGCCGGGCTCTCTGAGAGGGGTGGAGGAGTCAAACTTGGGTCTTAATATTATATTGTTTTGCATTTTTTGGGTCACACCCATCGATGCTCAGGGGTTACTCCTGGCTCTGCACTCAGGAATGACTCCTAGCGGTGCTTGGAGAACCATATGGGATGCCGGGGATTGAACTCAGGTCGGCCGCGTGCAAAGCAAACGCCCTACCCGCTGTGCTATCACTCCGCCCCAGTCACATTTCTGGCCTAAAGTCACCTGCTTTGCTTTGTTCTGCTTTGTGCAGCATCTGGTGGTGCTCAGGGAGCACTCCTGGCTCTGAGCTCACTCCTAATGGGGCTCAGGTGACAATAGACGATGCTGGGCATCAAACCTAGTCGGTAGTGTGCCAAGCAAGCACCCTGCCAGTTTTATTATCTTTTTGGAGGGGGCCACAGCCAGCAGTGTTAGGGGCTTTCTCCTGGGTCTGGGCTCAAGGATCATTCCCAGGGTGCTACCGGGATCCTATGGGATGCCCAGGATTGAACCTGGGTTGGCAAAGGCAAGGCAAGTGCCTACCTGCTGTACCATCACTTCAGGCCCCATTGGGAGATGTTGAGAGTCTGAGAGATCATACTGTCACTGTCTCCTCACCAACTCACCCCGCCTCCACGATGATCTTGGGGGATCCCTTCCTTCTGACTCTCCAGTTGTCCTGCCTTTTTTTTTTTTTTTTTTTGCTTTTTGGGTCACACCCAGCGATGCTCAGGGGTTACTCCTGGCTTTGCACTCAGGAATTACTCCTGGCAGTGCTTGGGGGACCCTATGGGATGCCGGGGATCGAACCCGGGTCGGCCGCGTGCAAGGCAAATGCCCTACCCACTGTGCTATCGCTCCGGCCCCATAGTTGTCCTGCCTTTAAGTTGATCCCGAGCACAGTCCAGGCCCAGGACCTTTGCATGGCAGCTTCTTCTCCACAAACCTGGCCCTCACCCCTTTGTCCTTGGAGCTCTCTAGGGGGTCCATTTCTCACTCACATTCTCACAGGGTGAATCGGGTCCATCCTCATTCATTGAAGCCCTAGACTCCGCTCCCTCCTGTCGTCTCTGTGTGACACCCCACTCGGCCACTTTATTACCTTCCTGAACACTTCCCACAAGGCTTGTCTGTTTTCTGGGTTAACCTCTTTATTCTCTGCCTTGCACCTCATCTTGGCCAGCAGGCGCGCGCGCTCATGTGTGCGCGCGCGCGCAACACACACACTCACACACACACGCACACTATAAACAACCTGGATAAAACCTGGGTACCGTGGGTAAAAGACAGTTGCCTTTTCTTTTACTTCCTTTTCTTTTTACTATTTCCAGCTTCTAACCTGCGAGGCCCGCGGCTAAGCGAACTCTCCGCGTTTGACGGTAGCGCAAACGCGAGTCCTAAGGTTCGTCCCCACCCCCTTCATTAAAAAGCACCGCCCTTCGCCCCCCACCCCCCAAAGAACCCCCAAGCCAAAGCCAAGCCAGGGCCCGAGCACTCTTTCCGACTCGGGCGCGCCGCACTGCCCCCTCCCCCCAAGCCGAGGCGCTGGAGGGTGGGGCGGGGAGCAGGGCGCAAGTGTGACGCCTCGGGGTTCCCAGTGGCGCGTCCCCAGCGCGCCCCGGGAGGCTCGCGGGATCCGCGGAGATGTCACCCTCCCCGCCCCCTGTCAGTCAGGCCGAGGGGGCGGCGCGGCCGCCAGGGGGGGGCGCTGAGCTCAGAGCTGCCGCAGCGCCGGAGCCGGAGCGCGCGAGCGGGCAGGGCGCAAGGCGCGAGCGGTGTGGCTGGCGACGCACCCCAGGCCAGGGCTTTGCTGCGCCCCGGCTCAGGGCCGGCGCCCCCGCCTGCTGCAGACCCACCTGAGCGCCTGCATCCCCCATCGCTCCCCTAACCCACCCCAGCCGGGCCGAGCCAAGCCCCCCAGGGTGTACCCGCTGCAGCCGCTGCCGCAGCCGCTTCCTCCATCCCACCAGCCCGGCCCCGAATCCAGGTGAGGTGGCCGAGCGCCGGGAGCCGGGGAGAGGGGCTGGCTGCTAGGTGGGGTGTGCAAGGGACCGGCGAAGGTGAGGGCCTAAGTGGGTTACGGAACGGGCTGGAGCTGGGTCCGGAGATAGGGCTGGAGGGGGTGATGGGGAAAAGCTAGAAATGGGAAAGGGGGGGCCCCCACGAAGGGCGCCAGGGGTGCGTGTTAGCGTGCACCCCGCGCGGTGTCTACCTGTCGTTCCGGGTCTGCAAAAGCCTGAGTGTCCTGTATGTGCACGGGACCGTGTCCGTCGGGGGGTGGGGTGAGGGTGGGGGTCGGCGAGCGTGGCCGTGTGCCCCGCGCGGATGTCTGTCTGGGCACTCCGGTTCGGCGCGCCGGATAACCGAGGGGGCGGCCCCTTCGTGTCCCCGGGTTTCAAGGACGCTAGGACTCAGGCCGCGCGGCCCAGTGGCCTGGCGCAGGGGGTTGGGGGGGCCTGGGGTAGACAGATCAGGCAGTCGGCAGCTGTGGCCCGCATGTGGAGGGGTGTCTCAAGAGGATGGGGAGGGGGAGTCCGTCTCCCCCCCGCCCACCAGCCCCGACCCGGGTCGCGGGACGGGGCGGAGTGAGGGTGCGGCACCAGCGGCGCCCGTGTGTTCGCATCCCTCCCGCAGACCGCCAGGATGGACGTGTTCATGAAGGGCCTGTCCATGGCCAAGGAGGGCGTCGTGGCCGCCGCGGAGAAAACCAAGCAGGGGGTCACCGAGGCAGCGGAGAAGACCAAGGAGGGCGTCCTCTACGTCGGTGGGCGAGGGGCGGGGCTGCGGTCGAGGGGCGGGGCGAATGCGGTCAGGGGCGGGGCTTTGTGCGAGGGGCGGGGCTTGTGAGAGGGCCAGGGCTTCCACCCTCGGTGGGGTTGCGGGGGACCCAGCCGCGGGTCTCCAAAGAGGGTGCAGGGAGGTGGGGGGGTCAGGGCACGAGAGCTGTGAGTCAGCAGACCAGGCGGGGTTAGACCATGGCCCTTGGGGGTTAGCCAGAGAGCCTGGGTCCCCGAGATCAGCCGAGGAGATAGTGGGCAACAGGAAAAAGGGGAGAAGGGGGCCTCCACCAGAAGGCTGAGGTCCACTGTCGTGATGGAAGCAGACAGCTGTCCTTTTTCTGCGTCTCCTTCATCGCCTGGGCCCTGGTCGTGAGCGTGTCCTCTGGGAGTAATGCCAGGGTCTGCTCACCCCAATCTTTCCACACACTGGGGCAAAACGGGGTTCCCGGAGTCAGGAGAGAGTCTTCTTGGCCAAGGTCACACAGCGGGTGCAATCTGAGGCTGGAGCTGGGGCCCAGCATGAGTCACTCCGAAAGGCCGCCTGCAGCCCGGAGTACTGAACCCCTCTTCCGTGTTATTATCTGGGTGCCCTCTTAGCCCTCCTCTCCAGCTGCCTCCACTTTGGTTGTTCTTTCTGTTTGCTGGCCTCCCCAAGACCTGGGCTCCACCACTGTTCTTCCTCCTCTGGGTCCACCGGCTTAGAAGAAGCTGCCAGCTGGCATCAGAGATGACCCCAGCTGTGAGAATTGCTCTCTTGAAGGGACCCAGTGATAGACAGGACAGAGCGGCTGACCCGGGTTTGATCCCCAGAATCCCATAGGGTCCCCTGAGCCCCTCCAGGATCCCTGCGCAAAGAACCTGAGCATGACTGGGTGTGGCCCCCGAACCAACAACAAAAAATTTTGTCACCCTAAGTGGAAAGGAGAAGGGGGCCCAATTAATATTTGCATAAATTTGCATAAAGGGAGATAGCTGGGGGGAGAGGGAATTCAAAAGGGCAGAGTACAGGCTTTGCATGCAGGGGTCCTGGGTTCCATCCTTGAAACTCCTGAGCCCCACTGAACAACCACTACTCAAAAATAGGGGACGGGGTTGTCCCTCTCGGAGAGCCCGGCAAGCTCCCGGGAGTATCCCGCCCGCACGTCAGAGCCTGGCAAGCTCCCCATGGCATGTTCAATATGCCAAAAACAGTAACAAGAAGTCTCACCATGGAGACGTTACTGGTGCCCGCTCGAGCAAATCGATGAGCAATGGGACGACAGTGCTACAGTGAGGCTGGGAAGCAATACTACCGCTGATAAGGTGTTTTGCCTTACACATGGCTGACCCGGGTTCAAAACCCGGTACCCCATATGGTTCCTGAGCCTTTGCAGGAGTACAAAACCATGAGTGGCCCCTGAATATTGCCGGGTTTGTGCCACCCCCCCAAAAAAAAAGGCAGGGGAAGGTGGAGGCAGAGAGGGCAGGGAATAGCCAGGTGTGACCCAAGACAAACAAACAAGAAAAGGGAGGCAGCTGGCACTTGAGCAATAGTCTAGTGGCAGGATTTTTACCTGGGACACAGAGACCCTGCATCCTGAATGGTCTCCCAAGGAGAGAGACATCGCCGCCCTCCCCAGGAGAGCACTTCGTCAGGAGTGATCCCTGAGCACAGAGCTGGGAGGAAGCCGGAGCACTGCCCGATGTGGCCCAAAAACAAAACCCCAAAAATGGGGGGACGGGGGGGGGGGCTGGAGCAATAGCACAGCGGGTAGGGCGTTTACCTTGCACGCGGCCGACCCGGGTTCGATTCCCAGCATCCCATATGGTCCCCTGAGCACCGCCAGGGGTAATTCCTGAGTGCAGAGCCAGGAGTAACCCCTGTGCATCGCCGGGTGTGGCCCAAAAAGCAAAAAAAAAAAAAAATGGGGGGGCAGACAGCAGAAAAGCTCCTCTCTGCCCCCACAAACCTGGCACCTCTAAGTGACAAGTGGTAATTCAGGATCTTTTTGAACACGTGGAGTTGACTTATCCCCTCTGCAGACTGAAATGGGATGAGAGACTTGAGTCTAGCAGGTTTGTGATCTTGTGAAATATATTCCTAGACCACTTAGGCGTTGCAAGGGGACACCCCCAAGACCACTTGGGAGTTGCCTGGGGGACACCCCCATCCTTTTTGAGTTTTTTTTTTTTTTGGGTGGTCACACTCAGTGGTGCTTACGGCTCTGCTCTCAGGAATGACTCCTGGCAGACTCGGGGGACCATATGGGCTGCCAGGGATGAAATCCAGGTTGACTGTGTGCAAAACAAATGCCCTCCTGCTGTATTACCATTCTAGCCCCGACACCCCTCCCCTTCCATCTTTGCCCTTTGAGGGTGTCTGGCATTTGATTAAAGAGCCACATAGGGGGTGAGGAAGGCAGAAAAGACAGGTGCCAAGGAGGGGAAGATGATCCGGGAAAGATGAGCAGATGCTCAAAGCTTTTTGTTTGTTTGTCTTGGGGGGCCACACCCATCGGTGCTCAAGGCCTCCTCTCTGCTCAGGTGGGGCCTTGAACCCAGGTCTGGCACTTTGCAAGGTTTGTGCTATGTCATCCCTCCAGACCCCTGACAAAGCATTCTTATTTTTGTTTTGTTTTGTTTTGTTTTGTTTTGTGGTCACACCTGGCAATGCTCAGGGGTTACTCCTGGCTCTGCACTCAGGAGTTATTCCTGGCAGTGCTAGGGAGATACTGTGGAATGCCAGGCTCGAACCCGGGTCTGCCCCGTGCAAGGCAAGCACCGTATGTGCTATACTATTGCTCTGGCCTGGACAAGGCATTCTTATAGTGCAAGGAACTGATTTCGTAGTAGAAAGGTTCCCGGGGCTCTGCGGACAGAACAGATCACAGGAAGCCAGAGCTCCCAGATGGACAGAGGACAGAGGGGTAACCAGGAAAAGATGGAACCATCTTTACTCTCCCACCCCCACCTCACCCCCACCCAGCTCTGTCCTCCCTCCCATTTTTTTTCATGTTTTTTTTTGGGTGGAGGGCTTTTTGGGGTCACACCCAGCGATGCTCAGGAGTTCCTCCTGGCGGTGCTCGGGGGACCATATGGGATGCTGGGGATCGGACCCAGGTCGGCCGTGTGCAAGGCAAATGCCCTCCCTGCTGTACTATTGCTCCGGCCCCAAAATCTTTTTTTTTTTTTTGGTCGGGGAAGGGTTTCTCCCTCCCATTTCTTTTGCTCTGCTGACCCCTTGGTCCTATGGACGGTCAGTACCGGTTAACAGACTGGCACCGCCCTTCCCCTTTGATTGACACCTCCAGCTTCTCCCCTGCCTCCCCAATGACTTCACCGTTCCTCAATGCTTTGTCCAGGGCTGGCCGCGTGCTCAGGACTTCCTCCTGGCTCTGGGCTCAGGGGTCATTCCTGGCGGCGCTTGGGGGACCCTATGCGCTGTCCGGAATCGAACCCAGGTTGGCGGGATTTTGGACTCTCTCCAACCCCAGTTCCTGAGGATTTGAAGTGCTTGTGGCTTGGTCCTGTGCTTCAGCTGGGGCTCTAACGGGGCGTCTCTTTCTGTTTTGTCTGGATTTTCAATGTTGACCCCAAACGCCACTCTAACACCCTCCCCCCCCAGGTGGCGCCCCCACCTCCCTCCTGTCTGGCCTAGAGGCTGGAAATCCCTCACCCTAGGATTTGAGGTTCCCAGCCTGGACCCTGCCCCTCCCTCCCCCCATCAGATGTCACACACGGTAGCACCCAAAATTTGGTATAGAGAAGTTGCAGCAAACATCCGGGGGGCGGGGGGCATGAGAATGAGTGGGGGCATCTCCAGCCTCTCCTCCCCGTCTCCTGACCTGGCGGACCTTGGCCCTGAGAATCCCCTCTCTTTCATGCATCCCCGCCTCCTCCCCGCCCTCTGCCTACCCAGATTCCCCATTTCCAGCTCCCTCTGCTGTGGGGTAAGTTTGCAAGATCTTAGGATCCCACCTTTTATTTATTTATTTAGTTATTGCTTTTTGGGTCACACCGAGCGATGCCCAGGGGTTACTCCTGGCTCTGCACTCAGGAATTACTCCTGGCGGTGCTCAGGGGACCCTATGGGGTGCCGGGGATCGAACCTGGGTGGGCCGGGTGCAAGGCAAACGCCATCCCCGCTGTACTATCGTTCTGGCCCGAGGATCCCACTTTTTTTTTGAGCACCTCTACCACCACAGCCCCTTCCCCACCACCTAAGATCAGCTTCCCTTCTCCCCCCCCCCCCGCCGCCCCCATATTCATGAGACCAAGAGACCAAGTTGCAACCTCTTCGTCGCCCTTCCCCCCGCCCCGGAAACCATAGGTGTCAGCCACTCTTCCCTTTGAGATGCGGGTGATGGGATCAGAAAACTTCAAACTTGGGGGGGCTGGAGCGATAGCACAGCGGGTAGGGTATTTGCCTTGCACGCAGCCGACCCGGGTTCAAATACCAGCATCCCATAGGGTCCCCTGAGCACCGCCAGGGGTGATGCCTGAGTGCATGAGCCAGGAGTGACCCTTGTGCATTGCTGGGTGTGACCCAAAAAGCAAAAAAAAAAAAAAAAAGAAAACTTCAAACTTGGATGCCAGTTAAGCCACTTAGGAGCTGGGAGAGGCCTGATTGTGGTTCTGTGTCTGTCTGTCCTGCGGCACCCCGAGCCCAGGATACGACGGGCTGCAAGAGCCATTTACAAGTACAGCGTGCCTCTGGGCTTGATGAGGGCATTGGAACCCCAAGGAAGTAGGTATGGGGTCTTTGTGCTCGGGGTGGGTGGGTGGGGGGATCATATGGTATGCCGGTATGGAGCTGGGGGCAGCCTGGGGGCTGGAGCGATAGCACAGCGGGTAGGGCATTTGCCTTGCACGTGGCTGACCCGGGTTCGGTTCCCAGCATCCCAAAAGGTCCCCCGAGCACCACCAGGAGTCATTCCTGAGTGCATGAGCCAGGAGTAACCCCTGTGCATCGCCGGGTGTGACCCAAAAAACAAACAAAAAAAAGGCCAAAGCGCCTTACCCACAGTTCCCACCCCTCACTCCTTCCTTCCTTCTCTCTACAGGAAGCAAGACCAGAGAGGGCGTGGTACAGGGCGTGGCCTCAGGTATTAGCCCCGCCCCTTTCCTTCCCCGCCTCCCACTGGGTATCCCGAGGGTGCCCGAAGAGCTGGAAGAGGACACCCCATATTCTTCCTAGGGGGAGGGGCTTGGCTATAGGGAGGAGGTGCTCCCCGGGGAAGGTGGCCCCTCTGCCTGCTTCACCCTGGCCCCCCACCTTCTTCCTGCCCCAGTGGCTGAGAAAACCAAGGAGCAGGCGTCACATCTGGGGGGAGCCGTGTTTTCCGGGGCGGGCAACATCGCGGCAGCCACAGGCCTGGTGAAGAAGGAGGAATTCCCGACCGATCTGAAGGTGAGCGGGTGTCTGGCTGCATGCACACACATGTACACTTGCACACGCACGCGCAAGCACAGATGGGCATGCATGCGCGTGCCTTCGGCCCACCCACACACTTCCCGCTTGCTTCCTCCCCACACTCGGGTCTGTGGCACGTGCCAATGGGACTCGGGGTCGCGCTAGACTCAGCTCAGAGCAGGTGTGTACGAAGGGGCATGGGGGCTGGGAGCACCCCCAGAACGTGACTTGGCGGCACCCCTTGACTTTTCCTTGTCATAGCTGCGTATGTCATTGACCATCCACACCTTTCATTCCACAATCATTTCGGCCAGGGAAGACTGGTTCTGGGGGGGCCCGGGGATTGGGTGGGGGTGGGGAATCCAGGTGTCTCGGTTCCTGGAACTGACAATGGAAGCGGAAAATAGGAAAGAGCCAAGCAAGCAAGATGATTGGTTGCCTTGCCAGGGGTGCTATGAGGAGGAGGAGTGGGGAGAGTGGAGTGATTTTAGCAGGGAGGGTGTCTTAGGAGGTGCCACTGGAGCTGACACCCCCAGATAAGGCTGACCAAGTGTGATGTCAGTTCCAGGCAGAAGGAGCAGCAGGTGTAAAGGCCCTGAGGCAGGCGTGAGCAGAGGTGGGACAGGGGGGCAAGTAGGTTGTACAGGCCTGCTCCCCCAAGAAGGGGGTGTCGTTTGGCCATGCTTTTGTGCCCCAAACCAGACAGCTCTATTCAGGCACACTTCGGGATGAAGAGATGCGCCCTCGGAACCCTTCAAGACTCTATTTGACTGTGAGCAGGTCCTAGCTTGGCTCTGATTCTGGTTTTTTTTCTCCTTTGGGCCACACCTGGTGGTCCTCAGGGGTACCTCAGGCTCTGTGCTCAGTAATCAGGTGCTCAGGGAACCATATGGGATATTGGGAGCTGAGCCTGGGTCAACCGTGAATAAGGCTAGCGCTCTACCCACTGTACTATCTCTCCGGTCCCGAGCTGAGATTTTTTTTTAATGTTTTATTTTTTTTTTCTGATTTCTTGGCAGTGCTCAGGGGCCACTCTGGGCACAGTGCTCAGAAGTTGTTCCTGGTGGTGCTCAAAGGGCCGTGAAGGACCAGGGATCGAACCCAAGAGTCTTGGACTGGAGAGTTAGCACCACGGATTAGGTGCTTGCCTTGCATGCATTCCACTTGGCTTCAATCCCTGGCTCTACACGGGATTCCCCCGAGCACACCAGGAGTGATCCCTGAGTGTAGAGCCCGGAGTGAGCCCTGAGCACAGCTGGGTGTGGCCCCAAAAACAAAACCAAAGAACCGGGACTCCTGCCTGCAAATTCTACACCCCAACATGTTGTAGCCCGCCCCCCCCCATTTTTTAAAAATGCACATGGGAGGTCCAATTTGTTTATTTTTATTTATTTATTTTTTTCCTTTGGGAACCACACCCAATGATGTGCAGGGTGACTCCTGGCTCTGCACTAAGGAATTGCTCCTGGAAGTGCCCAGGGGCCCTATGGGATGGCGGGGATCGAGCCCAGGTCAGCCACGTGCAAGGCAAACACACACTCCCTGCTGTCCTATCACTGTGGCCCTGAAGTGTTGAGGTCTTCTCCTGGTCCCGAGCTGGACCTGGAACTCTCGGTGCTAACGGATTCTGGGCGCAGGAGCTGGGTGGCTTGTCCCCAGAATGAACATCTCCCCACCTCCTGCTTCGGCGGAGCCCGGGAAGGATCTGGCAGCTCCGATGCTTCCTGCACAGCAAAAAAGAGCTGAATCTGGGGCTGGAGTGATAGCACAGCGGGGAGGGCGTTTGCCTTGCATGCTGCCAACCCGGGTTCGATTTCCAGCATCCCATGTGGTCCCCTGAGCACTGCCAGGAGTAATTCCTGAGTGCATGAGCCAGGAGTAACCCCTGAGCATCGCCAGGTGTAACCCAAAAATAAAATTTAATAAAAAAGAAAAAAAGGGAGCTGAATCTGCCTGGCCTCAAGCTGGGGTCACTATGGCACCAGCTGGTCCCCAGGCCAGTCTCCCAGCCACCCAGGACTCCTTCCTCTGTGCATTAGGGACAGGGGATATGGGTGGAGATGGGAGAAAGTGGTGGGTCCCCTATAAGATACAGGAGTGAGTGGAGAGATAGAACAGCAGGTAAAGTGTTTGCCTTGTATGTGGCCACCCCAGGGTCAGTCCTCGGAATTGAACCTTAGAGCCAGGAGTCAGCCCTGAGCACAGAGCCAGGGGTCAGCCCTGAGCACAGAGCCAGGGGTCAGCCCTGAGCACAGAGCCAGGAGTCAGCCCTGAGCACAGAGCCAAGAGTCATCCCTGAGCACAGCCGGATTGTGCCCTCCGCCCCACTTGCCTTGCACACAGCTGGCCCAGGTTCCAACCCCCAGCACCCCAGATGGTCCCCTTGAGCCCTACCAGGAGTGATTCTTGACTGCAGAGGCAGGAGTAAGCCCTGAGCACCAACGGGTGTGCCCTCTCCCCGCCAAGAAATAATAAAGATCCAGGCACATGACCAGCTCTCTGCCCTTGACTAGGTGGGTGCCAGCTTGACCCCGGTGTGGGCACACGCATGCGCTGGCCTGCAGGTGGCTGGCCATGTGTCCGGCAGCCCCCACCCCCACCCCCGCCTCGCTCTCATGCCGCCCCAGTAGCAGATGTAAGGGGGAGGGGAGAGTCTTAGCTCACACATCCAAGCTGCACCCTGCGCCGCCGTTGCTTCCAGCTTAGCTGAAAATAGCAACAGCTGAAGAAACCAGGCCAGGCAGGGCCCTAGGGGAGGAACGGGTGGAAGGTGGCTGGGGAATGGCGCACAGTCCCGGGGAGGCGCGCGCTGGCCCCACGCCCCACCTCTCTGCAGCCCCGAGCAGCCTCCCTGGCTGTCTCTGGGGCCCGCCTGGGTCTGCCACTAAGGAGAGAGAGGTGACAGCATGCTCCCTCCGGCCCCGAGGACAGCAAAATGGGACTCTCCAACACCACCACCACCACCACCTTGCTTCCTGCAGTGAAAGAGGGATGTAGATTTCACCCCTCATACCTTCTTCCCACATCAAAGCACTTCAAATTGGTTTTTTTTTTTTTTTTTTTTGCTTTTTGGGTCACACCTGGCGATGCACTCAGGAATCAACCCTGGCAGTGCTCAGAAGACCCTATGGGATGCTGGGAATCGAACCCGGGTTGGTCCCGTGCAAGGCAAATGCCCCACCCGCTGTGCTATTGCTCCAGCCCCAAAGCACTTCAAATTGAAAAAAAAAATTTTCCCCTATTTTTTGGGTTTTTGTTTGTTTGTTTGTTTTTGGGTCACACCCGGCGATGCACAGGGGTCACTCCTGGCTCATGCACTCAGGAATTACTCCTGGCGGTGCCCAGGGGACCCTATGGGATGCTGGGAATCGAACCCGGGTTGGCCGCGTGCAAGGCAAACACCCTACCCGCTGTGCTATCCCTCCAGCCCCCCTTTTTCCCTATTTTTGGGGTCACATTCAGTGATAATCAGGGCTTCTCCCTGGCTCTGCACTCAGAGATCACTTCCGGCGGGGTGCGGGGGAAACCCTGTGGGATTGAATCCTGGTGGGCCGCCTGCAAGGCAAGGGTCCCACCTGCTGCACCTCTATGGTGCCGGCCTGTAATTTAAGATTCTGGTCGACAGATTGCCGACAGATCTGAGTCATCCCCGGAGTCAGCCCAAATCTTTCCAGGGTCAGGCGACAGGGAGGAGGGCTCCTAGGGTGGGGAGGAGGGTGTTTCTCCCCCACTGTCCTAACTGTCCCTGGCCCTTCTCTGCCCACAGCCTGAGGAGGTGGCCCAGGAAGCTGGCGAGGAGCCTCTGATTGAGCCCATGATGGAGCCAGAAGGGGAGAGCTATGACGAGGCGCCCCAGGTGAGAGACTTTAGGGCTGGGTGGGGCTTGGGGCATCCCCCCCCCCAGCATAAAGAGCCTCTCCCGCTGGTGGGAGGCTGGCACCTCTCCCCTGGCAGAATAGCTGGCCCTGGGAGCTTTACACCCCACTCCCCCCTTATCTAGAATCCAGGCCCCAAGAGCTGGCATCTGGGAGAGAAGATAGACTGGCTTGGCATCCCTGTCCGGGAGCATCGGGTGGGGGGAAGGGGTGGGGTCTCAGGACCAGAAGCTGTGCGATTGGGTGCTTCTTCGGGGGAAAGGGTCTCGGCGTCAGACGCCGTCCAATTGGGAGCTTGTGCGGTCCCCGGAGGGAAGGGGCGGGGTCTCAGGGCCAGAAGCTATCCTGATTGGTCTACAATCCCTCCCCCCTTTTTTTTTTGCTCTTCCCCACCTCCCTACCTCCCCATCCCTCTGATGCAGGAGGAGTATCAGGAGTATGAGCCAGAGGCGTAAGGGCCCAGGACGGCGCCCCCACCAGCAGCACAATCCTTCCCCGGTCCCCTACCCCGCCCCCCAAAACCCAAAAGCCAGGGCTGTCCTTCAACCACACACACACACACACGCACACGCACACGCACACATGCGCGCGCACACACGCACACGCACACATGCGCGCGCACACACGCACACATACACTATACATACACTCTCTCTCACTCACTCTCGAGATCTTCCTTTGCTCCGGGGCGGCCCCCTCGGAGCCTGTGTTTGTGTCTGTACATCCGTCTGTCCTCCCAAGCCCGTGTCCAGCCGTGGGGCGCGGCCAGGGCCGGGGCTGTAGCCGCGGCATCCCCCTCAATCTCGACGTAGCCCCCGCCCGCCCCTCGCGTCCAGCGTCTGCGCGGATGTAGCATGTTCTCTGTGTTTTTAAACCAAGATCGGATAAGCGACAGCTTCCCATGGCCCACCCTCGACGGAGACTCCGAGGGGCTCCCGGAGCAGCCCCAGAGCTCCTCTCCCACCCACCCCCCATTCCAGTCCCACCACTTCGACCCCAAGAACCCTCTTTCCTCCCCCCACCCTCCCCCGCCCCTTTACCACCAAAACCCGGAGACAGGCTGTGCCACGCCCCCTCCCCCAGCCGGCCGGGTCCAAGCGCGGGCGTTGTGTGTCGTGATTGTGGCATGGAGAGTCCCCCCCCATCCCGTTGTGTGAGCGTGTCCCGGGTGGGCGGGCCCGGCCGCCCCCCGCGTGTCCATGAATAAAGCCAATCTGTCTGTAGCTGGCGCTGCACGGGCAGAGCTGGGGTGGGGGCCGGGTGGGGGCGGGTGAGCCCAGCAGTCTCTATCTCCTCTTTGGGACCTAGCACACTCAGCCCCCCAAAAAGACTAGCTTGGGTCTCGTCTCCACATCCTCTCCTCCCGATCCGATGACACGGGGGTAGGGGTAAGTGGTCCCCACCCTCTGCCCCATCTCGCCCCTCCGCTATGCTATGACACCCAGTTGGCTTGGAGGCAGTAAGGTGGCGCCACCTACTGGATAATAAGATGCCTGCCGGGGGTGCAGGGTGAAATTGGAAAGTGGGTGGCCGGGGAATGAGGGGCTAGCAGACCAGGCACACGGGGGGTCTTGCATGCGCGCCCCTGCTGGCACGGCGGCGCGTTCGGGCGAGAGCGTGTACGCGGGGTGTCCAACCCGCAAGACCCGCGCGCGTGCGCACAGTTTTGTGCACCGCGGAGAAACCCCCTCCAAGACCAGGTGCGGGAAGCAACCGAAAGGCGCGGGCAGCCGGGCACTGAACTCTTCCACTCCGGGACGTTTGCACACCTGCCCAAGGTAGAGAAACCCACCCAAGGAAATGGGCAGCGGGAGGGGGCAGTGTCTGGTCACCGATGCTCTGCCTTTCTCCAAGACGCACCTTAGATCACAAGTTTACGGGCTAGACGAGGACGCTCTTCAGGCGCCTGCCAGGAGCGCTCAGCGGGTCTGGATTGGCACTAGAGGGCCCCCAACACCGCCACGCAGCGGGGAAGGAGGGGGCGGAGTCAGCGCGGCTCTACACAGAGGCCCCGCCTCCGTCCGGCGAAAGCGCTGCTCTGATTGGTTTCTAGAGTGGCGCCCTGAGGCCACGCCCCCACCCGCTAGGCCCCCGCCCGGTTCCCGCTGCGGCCTTTTGCCGCAGTGACCCCGCCCCTCGCCTTGCGTAAACCCTTTGCCGCAGGCGTGAGGTGGGGGTACGGGACTGGGTGGGTGGGGGGTGCGGGCGCTCCCCACCTAATTTCGCCTGCGCAAACTCCGGCTCCGTTTCCCCTCCTGCGCCGGACCTCCGTTCCAACTGCAGTCGGGTCTCGTCTTCCCGCCTTTCCTGAGCCTTGGGCCAGGCGAGAGGGAGGAAGGGGGTGCCAGATCCCCCCCCCCAACCCCGGAGACCTTGAACGCTGCGGTCATCGGTCTGCTCCGGTCATCTTGGCTTGCAATATAGTGTCGGGGGGGGGAGGAGGGGGGGCTTTCTTTTCGAAAATAAGAGGCAACTGGCCAACGTCTGGCGTAGGGAGAGCAAGCTGGTGGACTTGAATCTCTCTGACTCCAAGTACTAGGAGCTTCAAGTCCTTGCGGGCTAAAAATAAAACACTGTTTACAGGGGCTGGAGAGAGAGTACAGCGGGGAGGGCTTGCCTTACACTCCGCCGACCTGGGTTAGATCCCCGATACCCCATAAGGTTCCCTGAAACCCCACCAGGAGCATCACCAGGTGTGCCCCCCCTCCTCTAAAAAAGAAGACATTATTTACAACCCACAGGCGTTTTCAAACTGTTGGTCTCCAGTTGAATTTGACTTAGAAAGATGTTTCTGGTCCACCTACAAGGTTTGGGGGTGATCTGGGTATTTTTTGTTTGTTTGTTTGTTTGGGTCACATCCAGCGAAACACAGAGGTTACTGGCTCATGCACACAGGAATTATTTCTGGGGTGCTGGGGGACCATCGGGGATGCTAGGGATCGAACCCAGATCGGCGGTGTGCAAGGCAAATGCCCTCCCCCCTGTGCTATCACTCCAGCCCTCTTCTATCCTCCAACATAGCCGTACTAGTTTTGCCTGCATCCTTCCATCACAAGCTCCATCAATTTCACAAGCAGCCACCCTCCACGGTTATTTGGGGGGTGGTCCCCATTTATCTGCACTCAGTTATGTTGCTGGGACATACCCGTGGCCCCTTTACCCTCCTCACTCCCTCCCCAACCCACAGAATTTTTCTGAACAAACTTTCGGAATTCTCCACTGCTGAGGTTGTGGAGCAGAAACCACAAGAGCTGGTGGCCCAAGTTCACAGGGGGCAAGAGAGAGTGGGTGTATCATTGGGCGGGGGGGGGGGAGCTATGTGTGTGTGATGGGGGGGGTGTCACAGGGTTCATTTCAGGCCTGGACCTGGTGTCCCTGCTGTGTGTTGTTTGATCATTCTCTGTTCTTAGAAGCAAGGCCATCACTGGTCAGCCTCCCGCTGGAACTGGCAGGAAGGTGCAGTGGCAAGGATACACAATGAGGAATGATAGTACAGCGGGGAAGGAACTTGTCCGGGTTTAATCCCTGGCATTCCATATAGTCCCCTGGGCCCATCAGCCACTTATCTCTGAGTGCAGAGCCAGGAGTAACTCCAGGGCACTGCTGGGTCTGACCCAAACATTTTTTTGAAAAGAAGAAGAAAAAGAAGAAGTCTTGGGGGCCAGAGGGATAGTACAGTGGGGAGGGTGTTTGCCTTGCGATTGGCTGATCTAGGCTCAGTCTATTGTACCGGAGCACCACCAGGAGTAATTCCTGGGTGCGGAGTCAGGAGTAGCCCCTGAGCATCACTTGGGTGTGAGCGAGTCTGAGCCCTAAAGGTCGTCCCCAGATTTCTCCTCCTGGCCCCATCCACATTACTCAGGGGTTCCTCCTGGCGCTGGATGCAGGGATCAGTCCTAATGAGGCTCAGGGGACCCTATGGAATGCCCGGGACTGAACCCAGGCCAGCCACAGCAAGGGAAGTGTCTTACCTGCTGTCCAGTACTTCTGGCCCCAGTACATTGTTTTTTTTTTTTTAAACTTTTTGGGGTCACACCCGGCGATGCTCGGGGGTTCCTCCTGGCTCTGCACTCAGGAATTACTCCTGGCGGTACTCGGGGGAATTACTCCTGGCGGTGCTTGGGGGACCATATGGGATGCTGGGAATCGAACCCCAGGTCGGCTGCGTGCAAGGCAAACACCCTACCCGCTGCGCTATTGCTCCAGCTCCACATTGACTATCAGTGGGAGGAAAGCGGAGGACCCAGAACGCCGACTCTGTGCTCGTGAGCGACCCCTGGTGGTCCTCCCGGGGCCCCTGTGCGGTGCGGGAGATTCAAAACGGGGCTGGCCTAATGCGAGGTGAGCGCTGTCTTCTCTCTCCACCGGATCTCCACGCTGAGGTTCTTCAGGCTGGACACTGGCTTCTCACCCTCATGAAAGCCCCCCAGGGCTCTCCCCGTGCCCCCACTTTCTGCCCGCCTCCCTCCTGGCCTCCCTGCACCCAGCCCCTGGTACTGTGGTTCTACTGATCTCTCGGGAACTTTATTTTTGTTTTCTTCCTCCCCTATTTATAGCTCTCTTCCCTCCGAACCATCCCTGCATCCATCCCGTTGCCTAGAAACCAGCTCCGGGCTGAGGATGGATGAAGGCCAGGCCCAGCCGTGGCTGGGAGAGAAACAGCTGTCGCCCCCTCCCCCGCTCCCAGACGCCCACCGCCAGCCTGTGCCCAGTGCTCACTGGGGATCTTTACAAGACAAAACAACAGCCTGGCTGAAATCTGTCCCCCTCAGCCTGGAAAACGACCTGGTTTGGGGCCCCGTAGCAATAGTACAGCAGGGAAGGCGCTTGCTTTGCGGCACGCCTGGCCCGGGTTCGATGCCCAGCCGTCCCATGGGGTCGTCCAAGCACCACCAGGAGTGATCCCTGAATGTAGAGCCAGGAGTAACCCCTGAGCATCGCTGGATGTGGCCCCTAAACAAAGAAAAATAACTAAAAGGACCTTGTCTCACTCCTGCCAGATCCCTTTAAAAGCCCAGTCTCCCTGAACCCCCAAACCAGACTAGACCCCTAGTTACTCAGAGGAGGAAACTGGCATTTCCGGAAGCTAGGGTCACAGCCTGAAAAGCTCCTTTAACCTTTTTCTCCCCCACCTCGTTTGTTTCTTGTTTTGGTTTTGGGAGGGTGCACCCAGCAGTGCTCAAGGGATCACTCCTGGTGGGGCTTATGGAAACACCCCGTAGGGGGTGCTGGGGTTTTGTCACCTGGAGGACAAGTGCTTTCACCCTATGCTATCTCGCCACCCCCTGCTCCAGCCATATCCCTGGCCCCTGACATGCCTGGGCCCTGAAAAGCTCATTTATCTATTTATGAATTGATTGGTAGGGGGATACACCTGGCAGTACTCAGGGCTTGCTCCTGGCTCTGTGCTCAGGGAAGCACTCCCGTTGGGGTCTGAGGACCCTGTGTGGTGCTGAGAATCAAACTGGGATTGGCTGTGTGCAAGGCAAGCTCCTTATCCCCTGGGCTATCTCCCTGAGCCCTGAAAAGCTCATTTAAAGGGGCTCTCGCAAGCCCCTGTACCTAGGGGAAAGAGAAATGTCTCTGCAAGATCCTTCTAGCAACACACCCCCAGGTCATGCTTCTCCTACACCCTCTGCGAAAGGGTTTTGATAGTCCATTCATGGCCCCACGAGGGTGGAAGAGTTAGAATGGCAGGGAAAACAGTTTGCCTTGTATGTGTTCAGTTCCCAGCATCCCATATGGTCCCTCGTGCACCTCCAGGAATGATTCCTGAGTGCAGAGCCAGGAGTAACTCCTGAGATTGGTGCCACACAAAGAAACGCCCCCCCCCAAAAAACCAAAAACAAACCATCATGGCACCCCACAAAGCTGCAATCAGGGGCTGGAGCGATAGCACAGCGGGTAGGGCATTTGCCTTGCACACGGCCGACTCAGGTTTGATTCCCAGCATCCCATATTGTCCCCTGAGCACCGCCGGGAGTGATTCCTGAGTACAGAGCCAGGAGTGACCTCTGCATTGCCTGGTGTGACCCAAAAAGTAAAAAAAAAAAAAAAAAAAGCTGCAATCAGCCTCTGAGTCACACCCACCCTGTGCCATACTCATGCTCTCTGCTCCTCCATGCCCAAAGGTGGTTCAACTCTGCGCCCCTCCTCCCCCGGCCTTATCTTCTCAGATTGGACCCAAAACTCTGAAGTTGCTTCCTGGTTCTGTCATTTTTGTCAACTCTGGGACTTTAGCTCATTCCCCTTCTGGGCCCCAGTTTCCTCTGGCCAGAAATGGGGATGTTAATTTTCACCCAACCCTCCCAAGACTAGAACGAGACTGGAGAGAGGGAGCAGAAAGATAGTACAGGACATAAGGTGCTTGCCTTCCATGTGACTGATCCCTGTCTGATCCCTGGCAAAACATGGTCACCTGAGGGCTGGAGCAATAGTACAGTGGGCAGGACGTTTGCCTTGCACACGGCCGACCCAGGTTCGATTCTCAGCATCCCATAGGGTCCCCTGAGCACCGCCAGGGGTGATTCCTGAGTGCAGAGCCAGGAGTAACCTCTGTGCATTGCCAGGTGTGACCCAAAAAGCAAAATAAAATAAAATAAAAATAAAAAAAACCATGGTCACCTGAGAGCCTATTACTCTATTACTCCCGAGCATAGAGTCAGGTAGAGCCCTGAGCACTGCTAGGAATGGCCTGACCCTCCCCGCGCCCCACCCCCTGGAAAAAAAATCAGGTGCCAAAGCAAAAAGACAGCTGGTAGGGTGTTTGTCTTGCACGCAACCAACCTGGGTTCAATGGCCAGTACTCCCCAGGATCCTGTGAACATCACTGAATGATCCCGGAACCAAGAGCTTAGGAGTAAGCCCTGAGCACCACCTGGTATGTCTCCCCAAACAAACAGATAGCAAAAAAAAAAGGAAAGAGAACGAAAGATGGTATTCAAGAAAATGATTCGAGTGTTTTTGTCTAGTGGCTGGGATGGGATCCAGGGCCTCCCAGGCAAAGCTCCCTTTTACTGTCCCCAGAAAGGGCTTGGAAAGCCAGGCCGGGAAACCCTCAAAACAGCTGCTCTGAAGTACAGCGAGAAAGGCACTTGCCTTGCAAGTAGCTGATGTGGGTTTGAGCCTGGCTCTGTGTAGAGTCCCACAGTACTGCCAGGAGTGATCCCTGAGCTCAGAGCCAGGCATAAGCCCTGAATGCAGCTGGATGTGGTCAAAACACAAATAGAGGAAAAAGAGTTGATCTGTTTTTTTTTTCTTTTTGGGTCACACCCAGCGATGCTCAGGGGTTACTCCTGGCTCTGAACTCAGGAATTACTCCTGGCAGTGCTGGGGGACCATATAGGATGCCGGGGATCGAACTGGGTTGGCCACGGGCAAGGCAAATACCCTACCCGCTGTACTATCACTGCAGCCCTCCCCCTTTTTTATGTGGTTCTTTTTTTTTTTTTTTTGCTTTTTGGGTCACACCCAGCGATGCTCAGGGGTTACTCCTGGCTTTGCACTCAGGAATTACTCCTGGCGGTGCTTGGGGGACCATATGGGATGCCCGGGATCGAACCTGGGTTGGCCGCGTGCAAGGCAAACGCCCTACCTGCTGTGCTATCGCTCCGGCCCCCTGTGGTTCTTTTTTTTTTAACAATTCCTGAGGTCCCAGGGCACGCCAATGGGCCATGGGACTAGAAAACCCCCCATCTGGTCACTAGCACCCCCTTCCCCGACAGAACGGAAGTCCCAACCTATTCTGACTCCTCCTTCTGAAGCACACCCCCTCCAACCTTGGGGCTCCCCCTCCCCCACCCCAGGGTCCACCTCTGCCTCCAAAATAGGCTCTCTGGGAAGAGAGGGGGTGCGGACTAAGGAGCAGCTGGGCGCTGATTCAGCCTGACTCACCCATCTAACTCCCAGACCGCCCCCAGCTGGGCTGGGGGGCCTGCAGATGCTGGGGAGATCTGGGGAGGGGGGGCAGCGGGGGCTTGTGAGGGCTGCAGGCTCTGTGCCTGAACACCCGGGTCAGGGGCTCTTGTGAATCTCAGGGCTGCCCCATGAGGGCCCTGGAGCCAGTGAGTAAGGCGGGACTTCAGGAGTGAGGGATGGAGAAGGGGATTACTGATTTTTTTTTTCTTTTTGGGTCATACCCAGCAATGCACAGGGGTTACTCCTGGCTCTGCATTCAGGAATTACTCCTGGAGGTGCTCAGGGGACCCTATGGGATGCTGGGAATCGAACCCAGGTCGGGCGCGTGCAAGGCAAACGCCCTATGCGCTGTGCTATTGTTCCAGCCCCGGGGGATTACTGATTTATTGATTTGTTTGGTTTGGGCTCCACACACGGCAGTGCTAAGTGCTTACTCCTGACTCTGTGCTCTGTGCTCAGGGACCACTCCTAGAGGGCCCCAGGGAACCCTGTGGAGTGCCTGGGATTGAACGTGGACTGAGTGTGGGCCAGGCAACTGCCCTCTCGGCGCTACTGACACTTTGGCTCCAGAAGGCGGCCCTCTAAATATCAGATACAGAAGCAAGACTGTGTGTGCCTGTGTGTGTCTCTCTTTGTGTGTGCGTAAAAAGCATCCATCTGAGAAGTGAAGAAGGGCTAGAGTTGCCTCCCAGCTTTCATTAGGTTGGTTTTAGAGGCTTGTATGTTTGTGTCTTGGGATGCCAGGGATCGAACACGACACTTCATGAGAGAGGCATCTTTTTTTTTCCTTTTTTTTTCTTGCTTTTTTGGGTCACACCCATCGATACTCAGGGGTTACTCCTGGCTCTGCACTCAGGAATGACTCCTGACAGTGCTCAGGGGACCATATGGGATCAAACCGCGTCAGCCACGTGCAAGGCAAATGCCCTCCCAGCTGTACTATTGCTATCGCTCAAGCCTATTACTCGATTGTGTGTGTGTGTGTGCGTGTGTGCGTGTGTTTTAATCTGGGGGTCATACCTGGTGGAGATCAGGGTCTAATTCCAGGAACCACATGGTGCCAGGGATGGAACTACGGGGTCCTGCCAGGCAAATCATGTGCCCCAAGCCCTTTGAAGTACCTTCCTTGGCTCAGATGTTCCTTGCAGACGCAGGCATTTATGCGCACCTCTGGAGCAAACAAAAGAATTCTCCAGAAAGTGAGGTGTATATGGTACTGCCTGCCAAATGGTCCCACTCTCCTTTCTCCCTTTCCTTCTCACACAGACAGACACACACACACAGCACCATCTCCAGAGGCTGAGATTTGCAGAAAAAAATACGTTCGAGACAAAAGAGGCTGGCAATCAGCCCTTTTCAAAAGGCGTGGCCCTCCAGCAAAGCTAGAATGTGGGTCATCGGCTTGACCCCAAGGGTCCCTGGGCCCGGACGTGCAAGCGGATTTCTGTTGGTTGGAGCCGACAGGAGCATGAAATCAATCAGAGCGCGCCCGGGAGGCGCCGGTGCGCATGCGTGAGCCGGAGTGCGCAACCGGTGTGCGCAGGCGTCGGCCCGGGGTGGCCGCTGTCACCGCTCCAGCCCGGGTACCGTCAGCTTGTCTCCATGGTGCCAGTTGCCACACACGCTTGCTTAACCGAAAGTCACTGGGCTTGTTTATTCCACCCCCGGCCTGGGCGTCAGCCAAGGAAACGCAGGCGCTTGTTTATCTTCTGGTGCGTACGAGTGTGTAAGGCTGGACCCGCGCGCGCGCAGACTGATGCAAGTGGCCCTGCCGGCCACCAGAGCCGCCTCAACCCCAGGGCGAGCCCCCAACCCCTAGCCCAGACAGACCCTTCCTTCTGAGATGAAGCCCCAGCAGCTGCGGAGGTGGTGGAAAAGAGGGTCACAAATTCAGCCAACCGCTCCACTCCAGGGAAAAAAGAAAAAAACTCTCCGGGAAAGCTCCTGACTTGACCTCCAGAAACTCATCCCTGTGCTGTGATGGGCCCTTTTTTTTTTTTTTTTTTTTTTTTAATTTTTTTGCTTTTGGGGTCACACCCGGCGATGCACAGGGATTACTGCTGACTCTGTGCTCAGGAATTACACCTGGTGGTGCTCAGGGTGGTGACCATATGGGATGCTGGGAATTGAACCTGGGTTGGCCGCGTGCAAGACAAACGTCCTACCCACTGTGCTATTGCTCCAGCCCCTGTGATGGGCCCTTTGAAGGATACTGCTCACCCCTAAAGCCAGCAGTGGGGCTCAGGGCGTCCTATCCCCTGGAATGGAGAGAGGGTGTTATTCCCGGAGGCAAACAGAGGTGCTGCGGTCAGTGAGGGGTGTGTAGAGCCTGAGGGACAGGACAGGGTCACACAGCGGACCTACATTTGATCCCTGGCAGCGCTGATTGTGTTACCAGATTGCCGCTGGGAGCGAGGTCCTGGGTGCACCGCGCCCAGGATATGACCCTAAATAGGGGTGTACAGGGGCTGGAGCAATAATACAGCAGGGAGGGCCCTTGCCTTGTTCGTGTCCAGTTTGGATCAATCTGTGGCACCCCATCTGGTCCCCTGAGCACTTCCAGGAGTGATTCCTAAGTGCAGAGTCAGGAGTAAACCCTGAGCACTTCCGGGTGCAGCCCCTGAACCAAATATATAATTTTTATAAAGTATGTGTACAGAAACTGGGCTGGCAGGTCCTTATTGTGTCTCCCATGCATTGTGGCACTATGGCGAGTGATTGCTGTGGGTTTCCGGGCCCCCTAAAATTCACACACCCTTTCTTTCTGGCCCTGCCTGCTGAGTGACATCTGACGAAACTCAAGGGGTCCCCTGTCCAGGCCCCACAGCTATGAACCGACACAACCAGGATCAGAATCCACAATGACCAGCCCTGACCCTGTACCCTGACTCTCCCCCAACAAGGGTCTTAGCTTCCTTGTCTGGTCCTTTTCATGTTTAAGAGTGTTTTATTGGGGGTGGGGTCAATAATACAGCGGGTAGGATGTTCGCTTTGCATCCCATAGGGGTCCCTCAAGCCCACCAGGAGTGATTCCTGAGCCCAAAGCTGGGGGCCTGCGCACTGCTGAACATGACCCCGAAATCAAACAATAAAATTCACTGAAAATGGAATAAAATAAAGCATACCTTTCGGAAGGGCTTGAGAGAGAAGACAGCAATAAAGGCACTTTCTTTGCACACAGTCACCCCAGATTCTACCCCCTGCAACCCAGGGGGTCCCCCAAGCACCACCAAGAATGATTCCTGAGCATAGAGCCAAGAGAAACCAAGCAATAAATAAGTTTGAATAAATATCGTTTTGGTTGCCTGGATCACCTCCCACTCACTGGAAGACCCCCAGACCTCCTGAAAGCACCCCATCTTCATCTCAGGGTCTGTCACGCCCCAAGACCTTTCTCCATGGAGTCTTCCACCTTCCCCTGTCACAGCCCCTCCCATCACCAGAGGTAGGAGCTAGGTACTACTTCTGGTTTGGTGCTTCTGTTTTGATGGTGTGTGTGTGTGTGTGTGTGTGTGTGTTGCATGTATTTAGAGGGGCCTGCAGTGATGGGGATGGTACCCAGGCTTCCAAGATACAAACTCAATATACAAACTCTAGCCCTTTGAGCAACCTCCTGGAATACTCCCTTTTCTAAAATTCCCTCGCTCCATTTTGCTGATGTTCTGCACAAGCTTCGCTGTGGTGCTTGATGTGGGGTCCAACACTTTAGCTGCAGTTGCTCATACTCCCGGAAACTTAGACACTAGTCCCAGATAGCAGAGACCCCCCCCAGAAGAAGGTGTTTCTTTTCTTTCTTTCCTTCTTTCTTTCCTTTCTTTCTTTCTTTCTTTCTTTCTTTCTTTCTTTCTTTCTTTCTTTCTTTCTTTCTTTCTTTCTTTCTTTCTTTCTTTCTTTCTCTCTTTCTTTTCTTTCTTTCTTTTCTCTCTTTCTTTCTTTCTTTCTTTCTTTCTTTCTTTCTTTCTTTCTTTCTTTCTTTCTTTCTTTCTTTCTTTCTTTCTTTCTTTCTTTCTTTCTTCCTTTCTCTCTCTTTCTTTCTTTCTTTCTTTCTTTCTTTCTTTCTTTCTTTCTTTCTTTTTCTTTCTTTCTTTCTTGTTATTTTTTTCTTTTGCTTTTTGGGTCACACCCACAATGCTCAGGGGTTACTCCTGGCTCTGCAGTCAGGGATTACTCCTGGCGGTGTGTGGGGGACCCTAAGGGATGTTGGGATCGAACCTGGGTCAGCGGCATGCAAGGCAAATGCCCTACCCGCTGTACTATCGCTTTGGTCTCTTTTTTTGGTTATTTTTAGGCCATACCCAATGATGCTCAGGGGTTACTCTTGGCTCTGCACTCATGGATCACTCCTGGCGGGGGTCTCAGGGGGATCTTATGAAAATGCCGGGGATTGAACTCAGGTGAGCCACATGCAAGACAAAAGCTGTACCATATGTACCTGTTGTACAATCACTGTGGCCCCAAAAGAAGGTCTTTCTAGTCAATGGTAGAGTCCCCAGAGACACCTGAATCTTCTACGTGAGGAAGACACAATCAGACCTTTCTTCCCCCGAGTTCCAACTGGTAGAGTTGTCTAACGAACAGCTTCCTGCGTCCTCACTCTGATGGACTCTTTCATCCCCACATTCAACTTTCACTTTCTCCATTAATCACACTTTCATCAACTCTCCATCACCTCCTTTTCTTTTCTTTTTGGGTCACACCCGGCGATGCACAGGGATTTCTCCTGGCTCTGCACTCAGGAGTTACCCCTGGCGGTGCTCAGGGGACCATATGGGATGCTGGGAATCGAACCCGGGTTGGCCTCGTGCAAGACAAACACCCTACCCGCTGTGCTATCACTCCAGCCTCCTCCATCACCTCCTTTATAAGTCCAGAGGACACCTCTAAGTCAGACCCTATGTATCTGTTCTTCCCATTGCACTTTGCCCTTCTTCTGGAACATTCTCTCACTGGGCCTTCTGAAAAACCACATTCTCCTTGGTTCCTTCTGGTTCCTCCTTTCCTCCAGTTCCCCAAGGTGAACCTGGGACCCCTGTCTCACCATATTCAGTCTTTACCTGCCTCCAGATGCAGATACCCCTTATCTGATACCCAGCCCTGGTCTGTCCTCAGCCTGGTCCACTCAGGGGTTTTGAACTCAGTTTTGAACTCAGAGATTTCAGGCCCCGTCTGTCCCTAGCATATCAGGTGTCTGTCCTTAATTCACCCAACAGGCACCCCAGGAAAGAACTCCAGGGAGGAAATTGAGTCTTTGCTCCAAATCTACATTCACCCCATGGTCAAGACCTTTTTTGGGGGGGGAGGCACACCCAGCATTTCTCAGGCAATACTCCTGGCTCTGAGTTCATAAATTACTCCTGATGCAATTTGGAGAACAATATAGGATGCCAAGGATCAAACCTAGGTTGGCTGTGTGCAAGGCAAGTGCCACACCTACTGTGCTAATACTCCAACCTTCCTGTTTTTGTTAAGGTTTTTGAGCCACACCTGGAGGAGCTCAGGGGTTATTCCTGACTCAGAAATTGCTTCTAAAGAGCTTTGGGGTTCATATGGGAGCTGCGGATTGAACTCAGTTTAGCTGCATACAAGACAAGTGCCCTACCTGCTGTATTATAGCTCCAGCCCCTCAATGCCTTTTTTACCCTCCTCCCTCCTCTCCTTCCATTTTCTTGTCTCCCTCTTTCTCTATCTCTCTTGGGTGGGAAGAAGACCCAGCAGTCCCCAGAGCTCCAGATCACTCCTGTGTGGAGTGTCTTGGAGTGTCTGTATGGGGTGTCAGGGATTGAACCTGGGTCAGTTACGAGTAAGGCAAGCACCCTACCTACTGCACTACCTCTTCAGCTCTTGGACTTTGCTCTCTTCGTCTGTATTATCGAAGCTCTCCATGTTATCCTTGAAGAACTGTAGGGGGAAGTCCCATAAAATGAGAAAGCCAGTAGGACTGAAGCGATAGTACAGCCGGTAAGGTGCTTGCCATGCACGCAGCCAACCTGGATTCAATCTCTGGCACCCTGAATGGTTTCCCAAGCCCTCCAGGAGTGATCTCTGAACTCAGAGCCAGGAGTTAGTCTGAGCACCACAGGGCATGGCCTAAAAAATACCCCCCGGGGGCTGGAGAGATAGCACAGCGGGTAGGGCGTTTGCCTTGCACGCGGCCGACCCGGGTTCAAATCCCAGCATCCCATATGGTTCCCTGAGCATGGCCAGGGGTAATTCCTGAGTGCAGAGCCAGGAGTAACCCCTGTGCATCGCCAGGTGTGACCCAAAAAGCAAAAAAAATAAAAAAATAAAAAATACCCCCGTCCCCAAAAAAGATAACTCAGTGGGCTGGAGCACAGGCTTTGCATTCAAGAGCCTTGGACTTGATTCCTGGTACTGTGATTCGACGAGCACTACCCTGAGCACCGAGCCTGGAGTAGTCCCCAAGCATCTCCAGATGTATCCCCCACGCAAAACCAAGACAAGCAAAAGAAAAGGCAGATGTAGAGAAGTGTTTGTGAACCGGGCGCTGAAGCACCCTGGTGGGTGGTGAAGGAATAATTCTCAGTCCCGGAAGCCGGAAGCGCGGGTGTGCTGTCCGCGGTGCTGAAAATAGGTCCGGTGCCCTGCCTGGCTTCTCTTTTCTTGGGACATTGAAGACCCCTGTGTGATTGAATTTCACTTGTCATCTCGGTTTTTATTCCCCCCTTCCTCCAGACCTTGTTATTGTCGTTGTGATTATTGTAGATTTCAACCACTTTGATACTTGTGCACCGTACTGGTTATGTTACAGCAGGTCACAAATTGGCAATGCCATGGTATGTGGGGCCGTGATGAGGATCCACCTCAGGACCTGTGCTCTGCCTCTGAATTATCTTGGATTTTCCGTCGCTTGTTTTATTTAATGTTTTGGGTCCCACTCAGCTGTGCTTGGGGCTTACTCCTGACTTCTCTCAGGAATCACTACTGGAGATGCTCAGGGGACCACAGAAGCATCAGGCATCAAACCTGGGTCAGCCCTGTGCAAGACAAGAGCCTTACTCACTGTACTATCTCTCCATACTACTGCTTTAACTTTAAAGAGTTAAGAAGGGCTGAGGTCTAGGAGATAGTTCAGAGGGCTGGAATGTTCCATCTGAGGTTCAAGTTTTGCATTTGCCTGGAGTGACCTCTGAGCTCTGCACCGGGGCTAGCCACCAGCACCACTGGGGGTTTTAACTCCAAACAAACAAACAAATAATTTCACAGCGGTAAGCATTAAAGCCTAGACTTTCAGGACCTAGCTCCACCATTAACCATGACTACAGATCCGGTAGATGTGATTTCTGTAGCTCAACTTCCTTATCTGAACAATGAAAATACAATATAATGCTGTTAATTTGCTCCTGAGTGATTGGAAATGAGAAATCAGATGACACCTGTGAGCACACACTGAGCATGATGTTCTCCCCAAAATATACGATCCGTTCCCAGTTTTAGTCTGTGCTTTCACAAGTACAGGTGAGATTTTAAACCCTCTCACAAGGTGAGTTTTTATTTTCTATTCTGGAAATTCAAAGGGGAGGGGACTCCATTTTTTCCTTTTAGTTTTTGGGTCACATCCAATGATGCTCAGGATTATTTCAGGCTCTGCGTTCAGGAATTACCCCTGGAAATGCTTGGGGAAGCATATGGGATGGTGGGAATTGAAACCGGGACAAGTACACTCAAGACAAGAATCCTACCCGCTGATAGCTCCACCCTGGGAAGGGAACTCTAGGTCTGCTGTGGGGCAAAAACAGCGAGTCTTTTAGTCTGGGCAATTCCAGTACCATTGGGGGCCCCTGGACACCTCCCACGTTTACCCTCTAAGACCACAGTGGGGGCGGTGTTGGTATGTGTATGATTCATATTAATCCAATTTTATTTATGTGTTTGTTGCATTGGGAGCCACATCCGGCGGTACTCAGGGTTTTCCCCTGCCTCTGGACTCAGGGAATCTCTCCTGGAGGGGCTCCAGGGACCATATGCGGTGTCAGGAATCAGATCTGGCCTGGCAGCCTGCAAAGCTAACGCCCTTCACGCTATACTACCGCCCTAGGCCCTGTTAGTCCCATTTTACAGATACCAAAATGAGGATCAGAAAGAAGATCCGTCTGGGGAGGGGATAGAGCACCGACAGTGAGGAGGAGACAAGGCAGGGATGGGGGCTGGGGCCTGCAGAGGGGGGCAGGGTCGAATGGAGGGGTGGCACTGTTCAGGGGGGGCGGGATCTGCAGGCGTGGGGCGGGGCCTGAGGGAAAGGCGGGACCTATAGAAAAGATGGGGCGGGGCCTGTTGGCGGGGGGGGGGGGTTGCGGGGGCGAGGCCAGCGAGGTGAGGGAGGGCCTGCGGGAGACTGCAGACTGGAGGCCAGAAGTTTCCCTTTTGGGGCTGTCGCCAGGGGGGACAGAGCTCAGAGTCCACGTCCCCTGCTGGGTGTCCAGCCTGTGCCCTCTGTGCTCACACAGGTTGCTTCTGTCCTGGAGCCACAGATTCCTCCCTGGGAGAAGGAGAGGAAGGGCCAAAACTATAGTACAACGGATACACCGTCGACTCTGGTTTGGTACGCGGCACCCCATAGGGTCACTCGAACCCCGCCAGGAGTGATCCCTGAGCGTGGGGCAAGAGTAAGCCCTGAGCATCGCTGGGTGCTATCCAAAAGCAAACAAAAATTATTATTATTATTATTGTTGTTGTTGATGATGATGATGATGATGATAATAGTAATAATAATAATAATTAATAAAGGAAATGCGGTGGAGGCGGATTGAGGGTCCAGCAATCCGGGACTGAAGGGTTGGGCGGGCTTTGGGGGCGGAGCCATAAAAGGGCGGAGTCAGGAGAGGGCGTGGTCTTTGTTAGACCCCGCCCCCTCCTCGCTGGGAACCCGGGATCGCGCCAGCGCGCATGCCCGGGGCGGGGCGCGGGGCGGGAGCGCGGAGCCGGCGCGGGGGACGGCGGCGCCGAGTCGCGGGTGCGCTCGCCAGCCCGGCCGGAGGCAGCCGAGGCCGCTCGGGTGGCGGCGACGGCCGGAGCCAGAGCGCAACGCGCCCAGGAGGAGCCGGAGCGGCGGCCGCGCGAGGTAAGCGTCGCGCCCGCCATCCCCGCCCCCGACCCCGGGGACCGACGGTGTCCACCCCCTTTTGCTGCCCGCACGAGCCGCTCGCTGTCCAGGGTCCTGAACCGCGCGGCTGGCCGAGCTCGGGCGCTGCGCGCGGGGGGCGCCTCGCGTGCGCCCGCGCTGTGTGTGTGTGCGCGCGCGGCCCTGGAGGGGATCGGGGGTCCCTGTCCAGGCTCCTTACTGGAGCGGGCCGGGGGCGGGTCCCGAGAGCCCCCGGAGGGGGCTGTGCGGGCCGGCCGCCCGCGCTGGAAGCCCCGCGCCCCGCGCCCCGCCTCGCCGCTGGCGCTCGCTTTGTTCCGCGCGGCCGTGAGGGAGGGGGCGCTTCCCGCCAGAGCCGGGTAGAGGGGTCCACCCGCGCTGATTTCTTTCCCCGCCCACCCCACCCTCTCATTCACCGGCCATCGCATCCACGCCGTGGGGGCCATACTCGGGGGGGAGGGTCGCACACCTTCCCCGTACCAGGCCACGATTCTTTCTGCCCGCACACCGGCCCGTGGTCATTCCAGCAGAGCCAGCCACACGGCCACCTGTGCACCCACTCAGACGACGGAGCGGGGAGCCTTGGGTACGCACTCAGCTCAGCAATTGCCCCCCCCAACCCCACTCCCCGCCAACCGGCTGGGGCCCTCTGATCGCCATCACACCCATCTGGGGGGGGGTCCTCGTGGATACCTCCCACACCACTGTGTTGACTGTCACACACCCGCCCAGCTAACACCGTCCCTCCGGTAGCCTGGCCAACCGCACCCACTGCCCACACTCTCCACGCCCCTGGCCCCAAAAGCTCAGTCTGGTCACTCTGGCCCTGGCCGAGTGGGTGAGGGGTGGGGGTTTACCTTTGAAAGAAGCTCCCAGCTGATGACCCTTCGCTGGACGCGACGCCTACAGATGCTCAGAGATGGGAGGGGCAGCAAATGGGAATCGTCGTACACATACACACACACAGACAGACACACACACATGCACACACACACACACGAACACTCACAGGTGTACACACCTGTCGAAGTCCTGATGTTTGGGTGGATTATTGTCACCAGGAGCATTGGTACACGCTGGGCAGCAATCCTGCAATGGGTCATGGGGCAGCTGTCAGGCCTGTGAGGGCAGAAGGGGCTGGACCCCCGCGCAGCCCCAGGATGTGGCTTCCCTTTGGGATGGCCCATGTCACTCAGACATTTCGTCCTATCTGCGTAGCTCACAGCCTGCCCACCAGATTGGATTTTTTTTTTGGGGGGGGAGGTGCACCCGACAATGCTTTGTCCTGGCTTTGCGTTCAGGGATCGCTCCTGAAGGGGTTCAGGGGACCCGCGGGGGTGCCAGGGATCGAACCCAGAGCCAACTGCGTGCAAGGCCAGTGCCCTCCCCACTGGGCTATCACTCCGGCTCCAGTATACCAGATTCTTACTGAGCAAAAACCACCAAGTGGCCAGGGCTGATATACAGCTGGACCCTGGCGGTCCTTGCACCCCAGGATCTGAACGGCGTTTCTCCGTAGGTCTGGGCCCGTGCTGTGTCTGTTTCCACAAGTGGCTGTGTGCATGTCTGTGGGGGGCGGGGGAGCAGGGGGTGGGAGGGAGCCTTTGATTTCTCTCCTGGGTCCTGGACCAAGCATCCATGTCTGCAGGGAAGATGCTTTGTTTTGTTTGGGTTTGGGGGCCACACCTGGTAGTGCTCAGGGCTTGCTCCTGCCTCTGTGCTCAGGGGCTCGGGGGACCCTAGGGGGGTGCTGGGATTGAGCCAGGTCGGCCCTGTGCAAGGCAGATGCCCTACCTGCTGTATGATCGCCCCAGCCCGGATAGACGCAGCAGGTGTGGGATAGATCCAGCTAGATAGACTCAGAGAGACCCAGCTTCCTGCTGTCCCGGCCGGGAGGTCTCGGTGTTGTGTTTTCATCCAGGAAGTGGGCTGGGAATACCCCAGCAGAGCTCGAAGAAGGAAGGAGAGGGCTCAAGGGGGGAGATGGGGGTGAAGAGAGGCCTACAGGGTCCCTTCAAAGCCGGGCAGGTCTGGCAGAACCTGCAACAAGTCCAGGTAGGATCCTTTTCTTTTTGGAGGGAAAGGGAAATTAGGCCACATTCAGCAGTGCTCAGGAGTCACTCCTGGTGGAGAACCGTTTGGGATGCCGGAGATCAAACCAGGGTTACCTGCTTGTCCTGTCTCTCTGACCTGCCTTCTTTTTTTGCACGGGGGTTTGGCCTGATGGTGCTCAGGGCTCACGTCTATCTCTCTCTAATCCCTGTAGTCAGGAATTACTCCTGGCGGGGCTCTAGGAATCATTCAAGGATCAAACCCGGGTCGGCTGCCTGCCAGGCAAGTGCCTTATCCACTGTCCTATCCCTCTGGCCCGTCTCCCTGGACCCCCCTCTTAAGACCCTCCTCTACTCCCCCCCCCACCAGCCCCTTCTCTGCACATCTTAAGCCCAGGGCTGGGCCAGCAGTTTGGGCGAGAATGACAGCTCCCTGCTCCCTTTCACAGAATGAGAAACCGAGGCACAAAGGATGGAAAGACTCATCGACATGAAACTAGTTCCTGGCTTGAGCGGGGGCTGAACTCCATATCTTTTTTGTTGTTGTTGTCGTTGTTGTTTGTTTTGGGGCCATATGTGAGTGCAGGGACTGAACACAGGAATGCAAGGCAAACGCCTTCCCTGTTGTACTATTATTCTAGTCTCTTTTTAGAGGGGGGCTTCCCCACCCCCCACTGTGGTGGTGGGGGCTATCCAGGCTCTGCAGTGCTCAGCAATTATTTTTTTTTCCTTCTTCTTTTTCAGTCACACCTGGCAATGCACAGGGGTTACTCCTGGCTCATGCACTCAGGAATCAGTCCTGGGGGTGCTTGGGGGACCCTATGAAATGCTGGGAATTGAACCCGGGTCAACCCCGTGCAAGGCAAACGCCCTCCCCGCTGTGCTATCACTCCAGCCCCTGCTCAGCAATTGTTGGGAGGCCAGTGAGGTGCCGAGCATTGAACCCAGAACCTTGTGACCACCAAGAATGAATTCCAGGGGCTGGAGCAATAGCACAGCGGGTAGGGCTTTTGCCTTGCACGCGGCCGACCCGGGTTCGATTCCCAGCATCCCATAGGGTCCTCCAAGCACCCCCAGGAGTGATTCCTGAGTGCATGAGCCAGGAGTAACCCCTGAACATTGTCCGGTGTGATCAAAAAAAGAAAAAAAAAAAGAATAAATTCCAGCCCTCTGAACCATCTTCCCGGCCGCTTTTTTATTTCTTGGCCCCTACCAGATGGTGCTCAGGGTTTGCTCCCAGCTCTGTGCTCAGGAATCACTCCTGGTGGGGCTCAGGGGGACCCTGTAGGGTGCCAGAGATTGAACCCGAATTGGCCATATGCAAGGCAAGCACCCTCCCCACTGCACTATCACCCCAGCCCCCTCCTCGACCTCATGACCCGCAACTTTTATTTCTCTTGATTGGGTGGGCACCCGAGCAGGGTTCAGGAAACCCAGGGGCCACTGGCAGTGACCAGCCCAGAGGTTTGGAGCTAGAGCCTAAAAGATGGGGTGCTGCTTCATCAAGGTAACCCCAGCGACGCCCAGGAATGCATGTGGTGCTGGGAATCAAATTGGGGGTGTGCACATTACCCCCTGCACTGTCTCTCAAGCCCCTGATCTCGAAGCTGCGAACTCCCAGGCCAATGCCCGGGACCAGCCCCGGGTGGACGTGCCTTAAGCAGGGATACCTTGAGGACTAAGCAAAGAGACAGAGCGGGGTGGAGCAAGAGTCCAGCGGGGAGGGCGTTTGCCTTGCACATGGCTGACCCAGGTTTGATTCCTCCATCCCTCTCAGAGAGCCCAGCAAGCTACTGAGAGTATCGCGCCTGCACGGCAGAGCCTGGCAAGCTACCCGTGGCTATTCGATAAGCCAAAAACAGTAACAACAAGTCTCACAGTGGAGACGTTACTGGTGCCTGCTCGAGCAAATCGATGAACGAGACAACAGTGCTACAGTGCTTTATGTATATAGAAGGAGACAGAAAGAAGGGTGAAAAAGCATG
>NC_073303.1:249091478-249258481 GCF_027595985.1 Sorex araneus
GAGTGATAGCACAACGGGGAGGGCGTTTGCCTTGCACACGGCCAACCCAGATTCAATCCCCAGCATCCCATATGGTTCCCCGAGCACTGCCAGGAGTCATTCCTGAGTGCAGAGCCAGGAGTAACCCCTGAGCATCACTGGGTGTGACCCAAAAAGCAAAAAAAAAGAAATTGGGGAGGGCCACACTCAGCAATGCTCAGCGCTGACTCCTGGCTCAGTGCTCAGGGATCACTCCTGGCAGTACTCTGGGGACCCTATGGGTTGCCGGGCCTCGAACCCGGGTCTGCTGTGTGCAAGGCCAGCGCCCTCCCCGCGGTACTGTCGTTCCGGCCCCGGCCCCTCCGGGCTGGCTGCTCTGTGTCTTGTCAGCGAGCTTCTCTCTGCGCGATCCGCCCTCCGCTGTCCCCTTCGGGAACGCAGCTGAGCGCCGACAGGCTGAGGAGATAAAAACAGGCCGTCAGCGTACACAGCGCGGCCCCCAAGCGAGCGGAGCAGCGGGCGCCCCTCCGCTTTAATTCTTGCCGCCGCCCCCTGCGAGCGGGAGGGGGCGGGCCGTTGTCAGGGTCCCCGCGGGAGAAGGGGCTTGCTGAGGAGCCCCAGCTGGCGAGTAGGGAGCGGGTGGGCTGCCTGCAGGGCTTCGCCCAGGGGAGAAGCAGCCCCTTGGGGGCCTGCAGCGGGGGGGGGGGTGCGGGGGGTGTGTGTGAGATTTGGCGGGGAAGGCCGCACCCCCCCAACAGTGCTCAGACAGACCCCGGGGTCCACTTCTGGCAGTCCTTGGCAGTGGTGAGAGTTCAGTGTTGGGATGAACTGTGATCAAGTGATTCTGAGGGTCCCCAGAGCCACCCTGGGGGGGTGCGTGGGGAGCCCCCAGGTCTCTGGTTTAACCCAGAACAGTGGAAGAGCAAGTTCTTTTTTTTTCTTTTTTTTTGCTTTTTGGGTTACTCCTAGCTCTGTACTCAGGAATCACCCCTGGCCGTGCTCAGGGGACCCTATGGGATGCTGGGAATCGAACCCTGGCGGGCCGCGTGCAAGGAAAATGCCCTCCCCGCTGTGCTATTGCTCCAGTCCCGGAAGAGCGAGTTCTGCCAAAGCCACGTTTATCTGCCTGGGGTGGGGGGAGGGCAGGGGCTGCCTGGGGTGGGGGGAGGGCAGGGGCTGGAGCGGTAGGACAGTGAGGAGGGTGCTTGCCTTGCACGTGGCCGAACCGGTTCAATCCCCGGCATCCCATAGGGTTCTCCCAGCTCTGCCAGGAGTGCAGAACCAGGAGTGACCCCCTGAGCATCGCCAGTGTGACCCTCCCCCTCAAAAAAAAAAAACCTCAGTGGGGCGGAGGGTTACCGAAGAGTTAGCAAAGCAGGGAGGGTGCTTGCCTCACACGTGGTCAGTCCAGGTTCGATTCCAGTACCCCGTAGCGTCCTCCGAGCACCCCCAGGATTGATCCCTGAGCATCCCCAGTTGTTGCCCAAAAGCCAAAACCAAAACCAAACAAAACACTTAGAATAGGTCGGGGACTGGAGAGCTCAGTCAGCGGGGAGGGCATTTGCCTGGCAAGCGGCCAAGCTGGGTTCAATCCCCGGCAAAAACCTGTAGGGTCCCCTGAGCCCCGCCAGGAGTGATCTCTGAGCACAGAGCCAAGCATCAGCCCCAAGCACTGTGGGGGTGACCCCCACCCAAACAAAAATCAGTACAGAGGGGCCGGAGTGATAGCACAGCGGGGTGGGCGTTTGCCTTGCACTCGGCTGACCCGGGTTCAATTCCCAGCATCCCATAGGGTCCCCCAAGCATCGCCAGGAGTAATTCCTGAGTGCAGAGCCAGGAGTAACCCCTGAGCATCGCTGGGTGTGACCCAAAAAGCAAACAAACAAAAAAATCAGTACAGAGGGTTCCCACGCACCCCCTCCCCAGTTCCCCAGTTGCTGGCTCATCTCTGCGTGTCCCTCCCTCTCCTTCTGATCCCGGCCCTGCCCGGCCACCCAGAGCCTTTTCTGGCCAGCTCTGCCGTCCCTCCTCCAACTTCTCCCGGGGGGCCTTCCTCGCCAGCGTGTCTGAAGCAGCTGCCCACTTCTTTGTCTTCACGGATCAATTCATATTTGAATTTACATCCCTCTTTTTTTTTTTTTTTCTTTTTGGGTCACACCTGGCGATGCACAGGGGTTACTCCTGGCTCTGCACTCAGGAATTTCCCCTGGCCGTGCTCAGGGGACCATATGGGATGCTGGGATTTGAACCCGGGTCGGCCTCGTGCAAGGCAAACGCCCTACCCGCTGTGCTATCTCTCCAGCCCCTACATCCCTCTTTTTTATTTTTTTTTTGCTAGCTTTTTTCTTAAGGGTCTGCAGCTTCCTGAGCAATGGTCAGGGACCACACTCAGCAGTGCCTGCGGGCTAGACCCTGCTGGGGACTGATCTCAGACCTCTGCTTGCCCTTTGAGCTGCTTCCTCGGTCCCTTGGTGGCTTCTCTATTCATTTTCCCACCATCTCTCCATGCTAGGAAGGCAGGATTTTCTCCCAGACCATGTGTTCTTAGGGAAATGGGCTGCCCCAGAACCAAGAGCACTGGCAGAACTTGGCGTACATGCTGGGTAAAGACTCCGGCAGGGATCAAAGGGCTTAGTCCACCAGGCAGCAAGAACGGCATCAATTGCCCCTTTCAAAGGGCCACTTTGCCACACTTCCTGACCCTCCTTCACATATCCCTTGCTCTTGTTTATTTTATTTTATTTTATTTTATTTGCTTTTTGGGTCACACCCGGCGGTGTACAGGGGTTACTCCTGGCTCATGCACTCAGGAATTACCCCTGGCAGTGCCCAGGGGACCCTATGGGATGCTGGGAATCCAATCTGGGTCGGCCACGTGCAAGGCAAACGCCCTACCCTCTGTGCTATCACTCTAGCCCCTGCTTTTGCTTATTCCTGTTTTTCTCATGGGAGAATGATTTGTGCTCCAGCACAAAATGGGACTGGAGCAATAGGACAGAGGGACAGGCACTTGCTTAGCTCGTAGCCAACCTCAGTTTGGTTTCTGGCACCCCGCAGGGTCCCTCGACCTGGACTAACCACCACCAGGACTAACTCCTGAAGGCAGAGCCAGGAGTCAGCCCTGAGCACTGCTGGGTGCGGCCCAGGAACCCAGAGCCAGTTCCACAGAGATGTCCTGCCGGTGTTCTGTCACCGATACTGATGACAGGCATGAGAAGGTTATAACCCTTTGTAGCTGCTGAGGCTCTGCCTCAGAGACGGGCTGGGTGGATGAAGGACACAATGGCCGAGTGAGAGACTGAATGAGTAATTGACTCAGCCTCCCTGAAGGACTCAGCTGGCCCTGCTGCTCCAGCCTGGCCTCCACACGATGCCAGGCAGTCATTAAAAACACATCTGGGATGGGGCCGGAGCGATAGCACAGCGGGGAGGGTGTTTGCCTTGCACAAGGCCGATCCGGGTTTGATTCCTAGCATCCCATAGGATCCCCTGAGCACTGCCAGGAGTGATTTCTGAGTGCAGAGCCAGGAGTAACCCAGGAGAGGAGAAAAAGGGAGGGGAGGGGAAGGAAAGGGAGGGGAGGGGAGGGGAGGGGAGGGGAGGGGAGGGGAGGGGAGAGGAGAGGAGAGGAGAGGAGAGGAGAGGAGAGGAGAGGAGAGGAGAGGAGAGGAGGGGAGGAGAGAGGAGGGGAGGAGAGAGGGGAGGAGCCGGGTGTGATCCTAAAAGTAAAAAACAAACCACATCTGGGGGTCAGAGAGCTAGTACAACAGGCAGCGTTGAGGGTGGCCTTGAATGTGGGCCACTCAGGTTCAATTCCTGCCACCTCCTATCATTCCCTTGAGCACAGCCAGGGGTGGTCCCTGAACACAGGGCCAGGAGTAAGCCCTGAGCACAGCTGGATGTGGTCCGAAACAAAAGAGAGAGAGAGAGAGAGAGAGAGAGAGAGAGAGAGAGAGAGAAGAAAACCCACTTAGGGATTAGAGAGATGGTACAGCCAGTAGAGTGCTTGTTTTACATCCAAGGGCAAACTCAGTTCAATCCCTGGCACCCCCTATGGTCCCCTGAGCCCTGCCAAGAGTGCAGAGCAGGAGTGAGCCCTGAGCATCTCCAGGTGTGGTTCATAAATCAAGAGAGAAAGAGGGGCTGGAGCAATAGTACAGCGGGTAGGGCAGTTTGCCTTGCACGCAGCCGACCCGGGTTTGATTCCCAGCATCCCATATGGTCCCCTGAGCACCGCCAGGGGTGATTCCTGAGTGCAGAGCCAGGAGTAACCCCTGTGCATCACCAGGTGTGACCCAAAAAGCAAAAAAAATCATGAGAGAAGAGAAAGGGAGAGAGGGAAAGAAAGAGAGAGGGAAAAGAGGGAAGAAGAGGAGGAGTGAGGGAGAAAGAGGAGGAGCTGGAGCAATAGTACAGCGGGGAGGGCATTTGCCTTGCATGTGTTCAATCCCCCGACATCCCCTAGGGTCCTCCAAGCGTTTCCAGGAGTAATTTCTGAGAGCAGAACCAGCAATAACCCCTGAGCATCACCAGGTATGACCCAAAATCAAAATTAAACCGTTCCTTTAAGAAAAGAAAAAGAAGGGGCTGGAGTGATAGCACAGCGGGTAGGGTGTTTGCCTTGCACAAGGCCGACCCGGGTTCGAATCCCAGCATCCCACATGGTCCCCTGAGCACCGCCAGGGGTGATTCCTGAGTGCATGAGCCAGGAGTGAGCCCTGTGCATCGCCGGGTGTGACCCAAAAAGCAAAAAAAAAAAAAAAAAAAAAAAGAAAGAAAGAAAGAAAAGAAAAAGAAAGGAAGGATGGAAAGAAGGGAGGAAAGAAAGAAGGAAAGAGCACATCTCTCAAGCTTGTATTTCTTCCCTTTTTAGGGGGCTCATTCAGTGGTGCTCAGGGGCTACTCAGACCTCTGTGCTTGGGGATGGCTTCAAGTGGTGCTCAGGCGACCCTGCGGTGCTAGAACCTGGGCTGAAGTGGACCCTGGGCCTCCCTCGTGCAGAGCCTGCACCCGGCCCTTTGAGCTCTCCCTGGCCTTCACAGCCTTTCCTCGCCCCTAGCCTAACAGCCCCCAGGGTCTGTGTAGATGCCAAGTGGCAGCCTCGGACATACTTTGACCCCCAGAAAAGCAGCCTTCTTTTTCAGATTGTGAGTTAATGATTACAATCTTTTTGGCTCACACCTGGCAATGCACAGGGGTTACTCCTGCCTCATGCACTCAGGAATTACTCCTGGCGGTGCTCAGGGGACCCTATGGGATGCTGGGAATTGAACCCGGGCCGGCCACGTGCAAGGCAAACGCCCTACCCACTGTGCTATCACTCCAGCCCCTGATTACGATCTTTTACACGGATCTTCTCTAGTTCCCACTTCTTGCTGGTACCACCAGGCTGCATTTCTCCAGACCAGAGCTCTCGGCTGACTGAGTCAGAGCCCTCCCTCTGCACAGGACATCCACTTTGCCTCACTCCCCACCACTCCCTATTGCCTCGGATCCCCGCTGACTTTCCTCATTTAAACTTCCCACGTGGTCTCTGGGGTATCACAGTCTGTGCCCCGCCACGTCCAAACTTCCGAAGTTCTGGGGAAGCATGTGATATGAAGGGAGGCAGAGGCTGATGGTGGAGGGAATTTGACCTCTGTTGAAAGTGTGGCCACACCGTGAATGGAGACTTTTCTTTTTTTTAGTTTTTTTTTTCATTTTTATTTTTTCATTTTTTTTAGTGAACCACCACGAGGTAGTTACAGACTTACAAACTTTCTTCGTGTTTACATTTCAGTCATACGGTGATGGTGGAGGGGTGCATGAATGGGCTTTGAATGGGGAAATGGGGGTTGGGTTCCGGTGGTCAGACCAGCAGGAGGGGGATTGGCCAGGGGACCAGGGGGCTCGGGGAGGACCTCCTGAATCTGAGTGTGCTTTCTCTCCCTTTCAGAACCCTGGGGTCCGATTGTGAGAGAGGCGGGCAGTACCGAAGCATCAGCCTGGCTGTAGCAACTACGAAAGAACTCCAGCCCCCCGGGACCCCAACCCACAGCCCTCTGTTGCCCACAGGATGGGAGCCTGGGGACAGGGAGACTGGCCATGAGGGATTTCCGCGACTCCTCCAGGCAGACCGCCAGTCCTGCACTTTCCAGACGCACCCCTGCTCCGAGCCCCGCCATGGACTCCAGACACGGCAGCCCCAGCGGGGCTGGGAACGGGGCAGCCTGCTCTGAAGGCCCCGGGGGAAGCTCGGCTTGCTCTGCCTTGCCCTGCACCCCTTCCCAAGAGGCAGCCCCCAAAGCGACCTCTGGGCTCCATGAAACCTCAATCTCAGGAACAACCGGAACCAGCCAGTCTGGGAAACCAACCGAGCTCTCGTCCCCCGAGCACAGGAATGCCGAGAAGAATGCCAGGAACCCAGCAGGTTCTGCTTCCGCTGGGAAAGAGGACACTGGCACCTCAAAAAAGGCGGGTGCTGTGCTTGCAGGCCAGCCGGGTTCGGCCGTCTCGGGCAAAGGGGAAACTGAGGCTGGGGGAAGCCTCAATCCTGGGTCCCCAAGGAAGGAGGGGCCGGGACCCCAGGGAAAAGCGGAGCTGGGGAGCTCCAGCAACCTGGAGACAGGATTCCCAAGGAAGGAGGAGCCCAGGAATACAGAAAAAGGGCTTTGGGCTTCCTCCCAAGGGGCGGGTTCTGCTTCTGCACCAAAGCTAGATCCTGGGTCCTCCTCCAAGACAGAGCCGGGAGCCTCAGGGGCAGCCCTCCAGCCAGGATCCGCGGACACCGCGCC
The DNA here is from genome assembly GCF_027595985.1 of Sorex araneus. NCBI lineage: Eukaryota > Metazoa > Chordata > Mammalia > Eulipotyphla > Soricidae > Sorex > Sorex araneus. Next base: position 249,098,231 of record NC_073303.1, read on the forward strand.
TCTGGGGTCCACAACAAAGGCAGCTGCTTCCCCCACGGGGCTGACTGAGGCTGGTTCCCCGGGAAAGGGCGCCCTCGGGTCTTCCACAAAAGATCCAGAGATCCTGGGCGCGCGGGATCCCACGTCCTCTGCGAAGAGCGAGGTGGTGGCGGAGAGGATGAGCAAAAGCCCTCTTGGCCAACAGGGGGCGCCCGCGCCCTCGGCCAAGTCAGAGCCCGCCCGCGTGCAGAATGGGTCCCCGGCGTCCTCGGGTCCCCCAGCTGCAGCGGGGAGGGCGGAGACTGTACCCCCAGCCACGGAGGCCCCCGGAAAGGGGAACCCCGTTTCTCTGGGCAGCTCCACGACCTCCCCTCCGGGAAGAACGAATCCGGAGTCTTCAGCAAAGAGAGAACCTGTGTCTTCGGGTCTGGGGGAGCCCAGAAGCTTGGGGTCCGCGGGAGCTTCCTCTGCTGGCAGCGCCCCCTCCTCAGAGAAGACAGATCCCGACGCCTCGGGAAAGGGGGAGCCGGTGAGCCACGGGAAGGAAGCAGCGGCCGCGCCCCCTGCAGCAGCCAACCCGGCCTCTACTGCAAAGGGGGTCCCCGCGGCTCTCGGGAAAACCCTCGCGGGGTCCTCGGGGAAAGCACCGGGGATCCCCGAGGGAAACGGGGCACAGGTGGAGCCCCGAGCCTCAGGGAACGCAGAACCCACCACCGAGGGTCAAGCAGGAACAAAGTCCCCCGGCCAGGGGCCTGCCCCGCTCTGCGCAGGGGCCCCCTCTTCGCAGCAGACGCCAGGCGCCTTGGAGAAGGAGCCCGGACCCTCGCGCCAGCAGCTTCCCCCGGACCCTGAGAAGGTGGGGGTGGCACCTCCCGGGAAGACCGACGCGGGCCAGGGGGCCCCCCTGACTCTGGAGAAGGCGGAGACCCCCGCCGTCGGGCAGGCGGATGGCAAAGCCTGCGCTTCGCCGTCCTCTCCCCGCGCGGCGGTGGCGGCGGCGGCGAGTGGCCAAGGGCGCGCGGAGCCGGAGCCGGAGCCATCGCCCCGCACCCCGACCCCGAAAGTCCCGTCGGGTCCGTTGAAGAGCCCCGGAGCCCAGGCCGCAGCCCCCCGGACTCGCGACAATTTCACCAAGGCGCCGTCGTGGGACGCGGGCGCCCCGCCACCGCGCGAGGACGCGGGCACCCAGGCGGGCGCGCAGGCGTGCGTGTCGGTGGCCCTGAGCCCCATGTCCCCGCAGGACGGCGCGGGCGGCCCGGCCTTCAGCTTCCAGGCGGCCCCGCGCGCGCCCAGCCCCGCGCCCGGGCCGCCGTCGCGCCGGGACGCGGGGCTGCAGGTGTCGCTGGGCGCCGCGGAGACGCGCTCGGTGGCCACCGGGCCCATGACCCCGCAGGCCGCGGCGCCCCCGGCCGCGCCGCCCGTCTTCCCCGAGGTGCGGGTGCGGCCCGGCTCGGCGCTGGCGGCCGCCGTGGCGCCCCCGGAGGTGGCCGAACCGGTGCGCGACGTGAGCTGGGACGAGAAGGGCATGACCTGGGAGGTCTACGGCGCTGCCATGGAGGTCGAGGTGCTGGGCATGGCCATCCAGAAGCACCTCGAGCGGCAGATCGAGGAGCACGGCCGCCAGGGGGGCCCCGCGCCGCCCCCCGCAGCCCGGACCTCCGGCCCCGGGCGCGCGGGCTCCGTGCGCGCCGCGCCCCCCGACGGCGCCGCCAAGCGCCCGCCCGGCCTCTTCCGCGCGCTGCTGCAGAGCGTGCGGCGGCCGCGGTGCTGCTCGCGGGCCGGACCCACGGCCGAGTGATCAACTCCCACCCCCCCACCCCTCCACCCCGTTTTTTACGTCCGGTTTCCGACCTTCTCAGGCCTCCCTTCTTAGCCCCTAGGAGGGTTCCCCTCGAAGACGTGCCATAGGCCCAAAGGCGGCTTCCAGCGCCCCCTCTCCCCTCTGCCCCGCCCCAAGCCCACCCCCTCGGGTTCCCGCCTCCCTTGTGGTCATGAGCTTACAAACCCAGCCCTGACGCCCCCCAATGTCTCCTCCCCTCGCTCCGCCTCACCCTGAGCCATCCTGGGAGCCTGCCCAGCATGCCCAGTCCGGAGAGCTGAGGCGGACCCCCGGGACAGGAACTGCTCAGGTCCCCCGCACGGAAGAAACTGTCCCTAAACTCCTAAGTGTGCAAGGATTGGTGTGTGAGAACCCCCCCCCCCCGCCCCAGTGTACCCATGGCGCTGAACATAGGGCCCTGGGTGTGTGTGTGTGTGTGTGTCCACGCAGCGGGCTGGCCCCCATAGCCTGGGCATTTCTTGCATGCTGATGGTAATCTCCCCAACTCCTGTCACCCCGCCTCCCCTGCCCCACCCACCCACCCCTGAATCTGTCTTCACCCTTCCCTGACTCTGGTTCACACATAAGCCCCAGACAGGATGAAGAGAGCAGCAGGAGTGCCCTGGGGGTGCAGAGGGAAAAGGTGGGGGGGGGGTCCCAGAGGGGCTCCGATGGGGCTGGAGATCTTGACAGATCCCAGGCAGCCCAGGTGGGTAACAGCTGACCTCAAGAATCCAGACGTGAGTATCGGATCATGATGGCAAGCTCATTGTACCACTACGATTCTTCTTTAAAAGCTGTCCTCTCCAACCACGCATTCCCCCTCCACACATGTGCTGTGAGCCCCCCACCACCCCCCGCAAAGTCCCCTGTGACCCCTCAGTATCTGCGCCCCTCCCCTCCCCGCCCCGCCCCACTCCAGTGGCGATCTTTGGCTACAAATGGTCTCCGTCTACATTGGTAATAAAATTTCCCCACAATTCTTTGTTAGCATGATCTGTTCCAGGGAGAAGGGATACAGCACACATGACGTATTACGTGGGAGGCTGGAGGGGAGTGCGGGGTGGTGCACCCCTGACGCTGCTTCTGAGGTGCTGGCCAGAAAAACAGGGCCGGGGGGCGCGGGGGTGGGGGTGGGGGGAGAGTTCATATAGTGGAGTCTTCGGTGTCGTCGAAGGTAGGGTTGGAGAAGGCCACTCTCTGCTCTCGACTCGTGCTCTCCTTTCTGTCGGACAGCACTGCGCTCAGAAACCCTTCGTCCTTGTTCTCCGTCTGATCCTGCTGGGGCACTTTAGCTGCCTCCTTCTGCTTCTTCTGGGGCTCCTTCTGTGGAAAGAGGGGAAAGAAGTGAAGGGGAAGGCAAGACGGGGGGAAATCTCTTCCAGAGAGGGGTGTGCCTTTAAGCCCACCAAGAGAAGCAAGGTGAGTTGACGGAGGTCCTACCTGCTCCCCCAGGCACCCCAGTTTCCTGTCTAGTGGCGACAGGAGTGGGACCGGTGGAGAGGGGGTCCGAGAGGGGCTCAGCCGTCTGCCCAAGCTCCCCTTAGCCCTCCACGGACCCCTGACATGAGACATTGCCTACGGCCCAAGGTCATGTGACCTGCTCGGAAGCCAGGAGAGCCGGTTCCGGTTCGCCACGCCTGGCAAACCTTCCTATTCTCGGGCAGTTGCTGGGAAAAGTAGGATTGTGTGACCTCGCACAAAGTTTTAGGGAGATCATGAGTGAGTTAGGGCACCCAGGAGGTACAAGGAATGGTCCCGCTGTGCTCCCCACCCTGTCAGGGGAGAGGAGAGACAGCCAGTTTGACTTCTGGGGTCCTCCTGGGAGACCCCAGGCTCACTGGCTAACAAGGCAAGCGAGGATGGAGCGACCAGCAACTGCTGGGAACCTACAAGTTGTTCTGGGCTCTTTCATTCTCTCCTGATTGGGTAGTTGAACCGTTTCTGATTGGGCAGTTTTGGCTCTCTCCTGATTGGACAGTTTTGGCTCTCTCCTGATTGGATAGTTTTGGGTCCCTCCTGAGTGGGCTGTCTGAATTCCTCCCTGATTTGGAAGCTTCTGGGGGTTCTCGGGCACAGCGTTCCCAGGCTCCATTCTGGAACCCCCCAACTTCACTACCCACTGGGGGCTCAGCTTGAGCTTCCACCAGAATCATCTCCCTAGTGCAAGCTCCGACCTGCTAAGATGGTTCCCTCTGGTCTAGGTACCCCTCTCACCCCCCCCAAAGTTTTCACTCCCTAAGCACCCTTTTCTTTTTCTTTCTTTCTTTCTTTCTTTTTTTTTTTTTTTTTGCTTTTTGGGTCACACCCAGTGTTGCTCAGGGGTCACTCCTGGCTCTGCACTCAGGAATTAACCCTGGCCGTGCTCAGGGGACCATATGGGATGCTGGGAATAGAACCTGGGTCAGCCGCGTGCAAGGCAAATGCCCTCCCCGCTATGCTATCACTCCAGCCCCCTCTTTTCTTTTTTCTTTTCCGTTCCTTCCTTTATTCTTCCTTGCTCCTTTCTTTCTCTCCTTCTTTCCTTCTTTTTTTTTCTTTTTGGGTCACACCTGGAGATGCACAGGGGTTACTCCTGGCTCTGCACTCAGGAATTACTCCTGGCAGTGCTCGGGGGACCCTATGGGATGCTGGGCATCGAACCCCGGTTGGCCGAGTACAAGGCAAACGCCCTACCCGCTGTGCTATCGCCCTGGCCCTTTCTTTCTTTCTTTCTTTCTTTCTTTCTTTCTTTCTTTCTTTCTTTCTTTCTTTCTTTCTTTCTTTCTTTCTTTCTTTCTTTCTTTCTTTCTTTCTTTCTTTCTTTCTTTCTTTCTTTCTCTCTTTCTTTTCTTTCTTTCTTTCCTTCTTTCTTTCGTCCATCTGTTTAGGGCCACACCTGGCCATATTCCTGCCAAGCTCAGGGGACCATATGAGATGCCAGAGATGGAATCTGGGTCGGTCCCATACCTGCTGTACCATCTCTCCAGTCCCACATCCCCTGTTTAATTTTTATTTTTGTTTTGTGTTTGGGTTACATTCTGCTATGCTCAGGGCTTACTCCTTGGTTCTGCCTGCACTCAGGAATTACTCCTGGCAGTGCTTGGAGGACCCTATGGGGTGCCAGCTGAGCTGCATGCAAAGAAAACGCCCTAACCACTGTACTATCTCCAGCCCCATAAATTTTATTTTAATTTAGGGACCACACCCAATCTTGCTCAGTGGACCATGTGGTGCCCAGCATGTAAAGTTTCAGCCCTTTGAGCCATCTTCCTAGCACCCCCTCTCATCTTTTTCAAACATACATAGAAGGAAAGTACATGATCTCTGAGCTCTGCACCCCTTGACTTTCATGTGCTCGATCATTACTACAATTCTACATGGCTGATGATCCAAAATTCAAATAAGTGGGGAAAAAAACAAAACAGGAATAAAGTGAAAAATATCGGGGCCGGAGCTATAGCACAGTGGAGAGGGTGTTTGCCTTGCATGCAACCAACCTGGGTTCGATTCCCAGCATCCCATAGGGTCCCCTGAGCAATGCCAGGAGTGATTCTTGAGTGGAGAGCCAGGAGTAAGCCCTGAGCATCGCCAGGTGTGACCCAAAAAAACAAAAATAAATAAATAAAGTGAAAAAAATCATTAAAAAAAAAAAACCAAAAACGAGTGGGGAAAAAATTATTCTCCCAGGGGGGGAGAAGAGGGAATGAGAAGTACAGAATGAACCCCGTTCCAAAATCAAGGGGGTTCCCACGGCCAGATACAGAGACGTGGCCAGGTCAGCTGCGGGTCTCAGAAGCTCTCTTGTGAGCCCCGCCCCTCGGAGAAAGACCCCACGCCAGAAACCCCAGACACCAGCTCGTCCTCCATCTCACCTTCTTTTCCACCTTCTCCTTCTCCTTTCCCAGGTCCACAGAGTTTTCATCCAGGGAGTTGAGACTGGGGAAACGAAAGAAGCGCAGGTCGTCGGCAAACTCAAGGACCACCCAAGTCTTCGTTCCCATCCTTATTTTTACCACTTCCGCTACGGTTGCCACCAGCAGCGTCATTTTATCACCGCTGTCATCACTCCCAACACCATCATTACCGCCACAGAACCAACAATATCCCTATCATCAGCCCCCCTCCCCTTCTCCCACCCCCCTCCCCCCGCCCCTTCACTGCTGGCACACTCCCCTTTCACTACCACCACACGGTCTTTTTGGTTTGGGTTGGTTTGGGTTTGGATTTGGGGGGGCCACACCTGGTGACACTCAGGGGTTACTCCTGGCTCGGCACTAAAGAAATTTCTCCTGGCAGTGTTTGGGGAATCACACATGGGGTGTCGGGGATCAAACCCGGGTCAGCCCTGTGCAAGGTAAGCGCCCTCCCCGCTGTGCTACCGCCCTGGCTACCCCGTGACCGCTATACTGGGACCGTCATTACTGCCCCCCCCCCCCGTTTCACAGCCCTCCCCTTCATCACCTTGACAGCGCACACACTTCCACGGTCATCATCATTGTCACTCCTACTGCCATCACCAACCGCCGTGTCCATCCCCCATCACCTTCGCTCTCACCTCCCTTCACTGCCACCCCCAACCCCCTGCTGGCACCCCCTCCATACGCCCACTGAGGCAGCCTGGCTGTAGGGAGGGGGCACACTCGCTTTACCTGGTGCGGTCCACGTCACTAGAGGAGGATTGAGACTCGAAGCCCAGATCCTTGGTGGCGAGATTCAGCATGGGATTGGCTCTGGAGGAAAGATGCGATCACGCCCTTGTGAATTTCCACACCCCCCGCCCCCGCCCCCCCCCAGGGGCTTCTTCACCACCCTTCTCCCGGCAACTCACCGATCAGAGTTGTACACGTTAGTCCCGGGGATGGCTGAGGATGTGGATGTCACTCCGGGCACAGTCTGGCGGGCCTCCTTGGCAGCCTTCACAGCCCGAAGTTCCCGTTTGTAGCTGTGGAAAGCGGGAGGGAAGGGGGGTCGCTACTTGGAAGTCAGAGCCTGCCACCCGCACCACCCCCCCGGCCAGATGCCCCAGGCAGGATCTGAGAGCGTGGCACCAGCAGAACCTGGCGGGGACGGCTGTGGGCACCATCTCTTAGACCACACAGGACAGGCCAGAGGAAGGAAAGGGTTAACCAAACACCACGTATCTGGCCAGTGGCCAGGCTGTGAACCCAGCCCAGATGGGGCTGCTCCTTGCCTGGGAAAGGGGGAAAGAACCAACATTTCTCCTTTCTCGGGTTTTGTTCCGGGGCCCTATTGAGAGGAGCTCAGGAGCAATGCCTTTCCCCGAGCACAGAGGGTCACTGCTGGTGGTGCCAGGAGTCAAACCCGGGACTCTCCATGCAAAGCAACGTGCCCTTTGAATTATCTCTCTCTGGCCCTAAAAAAACCCTTTTTTTTCGTTTTTGTTTTTTGCTTTGGGGGCCTTACCCGGTTGTGCCCAGGGCTTACGGTGGGTGACTCGGTGCTGTCTCTCGCCCCGCCCCCAGTGCTAATGATGTTCTCAGGCCCCGCCCCCACTATTACCGGGTGTGTCCCCGACCCCGCCCCCACCACTACTGGGTGTCCCTGGCCGGGCCCCCAGGGCTACTGTGTAGTCTCTGGCCCCGCCCCCAGGGCCACTGTATGAGTCTCTGGCCCCGCCCCCAACACTACTGGGTAAGTCCTGGCTCCACCCCCAGCATATTGAGTGAGTTCTGGCTCCACCCCCAGCATATTGGGTGAGTCCTGGCTCCGCCCCCAGCACTACTGGGTGAGTCCTGGTCCCGCCCCCAGCATATTGGGTGAGTCCTGGCTCCGCCCCCAGCATATTGGGTGAGTCCTGGCCCCGCCCCCAGGGCTACTGTATGAATCTCTGGCCCCGCCCCCACGCTGCTCAGTGTGTCCCTGGCCCCACCCCCACAACTACTGGCGTTTGGGAGCCGCGAGGGAAGGAGGGTGGGCTGCAGGCCTGGGGGAGCCATACCTCCTCCGCACACACACGAGGGCCGTGGTCATGATGGCAATGAGCAGAGCCAGGGCGACCCCCAGGCCTATGATGACCCCGGTGAGCCTTTGCGTCACGTCCGAGTTCTGTTTGTCTTCGGCACCCTGGAGAAGCAAGAGTCAGGGTGAGGGTCTCTGCTGCCCATGTCCAACCCACCCCCACCCCCATGACTTCTGCCTTGGCCCCACTCACCAGCACCACCAGACCCAGATCCAGTAACTCCTTCAGTGAGCTCTGGTCGCCTCGAATCATCCTGGCAGAGAACCCCACTCAGCCCCAAGGGATAGTGAAGGCATGGACCCCACCCCCACCCTGCGCGCGCGCGGACACACACACACACACACACACACACACACACACACACACACACACACACACACCCAGAGCGGTGCTACTCACACACTCAGCTGGTCAAGGGTCAGGGCTGTGCCATTGGGATAGACAAAGTAGGCGTCCAGGTAGGTGTGGCCTTGGGCCCTGAGGTGGGCAGGAGTGAAGGGTCAGACCCCAAGGGTTGCTCTGGGTTGTTCCCACGGATAGCCCTGCCTTCCCGCAACCACAAGGTCTGTGGACACTCACCGCGCAGCTGCATCTTTGTCCTTGATGTCCACGACGTAGACGGTGGTCCTGGTGGCCAGGCCCAGGGCGCTGCCAAGGACAGAGTTTGCAAAGGCTTATGGGGAGGGCCTGAACCCGAGCGCACAGCCAGGCCTCTGCCCGCAGAACCAGGAGTTGGAGGGAGAGACACGCCTCCGGGCCGGCTCACTGGGAAAGCAGGTAGAGGAGAGCAAGAGCCCCTTCCTCTGGGCTTGTTTTTTTTTTTTTTTTTTTGGAGGCCATACACAGCAGTGCTCTGGGTTCAAGAGTTCCTGGAGGTGCTCAGGGGACCCTATGCGATGCTGGGGATTGAACCCGGGTCATGCAAGGCAGGTCATGCAAGGTCAAGCACATGCAAGGCAAGTGCTCTACCTGATGTACTATCCCTCTGGCCTCCTGTTTCGGTTTTGTTTTGGCTTGGGGGACACACCCGGCGGTGCTCAGAGGTTACTCCTGGTTCTGCACTCCGGGATGTGGGGCTGGGTTCGCAGCTCCAGGAGTTAAGAGCTTTTGTGCAGTGCACAACATTTAAAACCATCCCGGCCGCCCCTTTCAGGGCTCTCTGGTCAAGGATAGGCAGAAAGGAGAGCCAGACCTCCTCTATCAAAGAGAGCAAAAAGGTTGAGAGAGAGAAAGAGAGAAAGAGAGAGAGAGAGAGAGAAGGAGAGAGAGAGAGAGAGTGTGTGTGTGTAGGGGGGGCTTGAGAGAGATCTCACATAGATGTGGCCAGACTTTTAGGTTCTGTCCATCCCCTTTCCAGGACCTTCCCAAGACCCCCAGACATACGTCTTAATCTTCTCCACGTTGGCGCCCACTTCATCCTTGCTAGAGGAGAATTCCAAGGTTATGCGGTAACTCTGATCCACGGTGAAGATCTGCGGAGGCACCCGGGGCTGTTAGGGTACACCGGCTGCGGAGGCCGGCAGAGGCGGCCGGCAGAGGAGGCCCACAGAGGAGGCCCGCAGAGTCAGAGGCAGGACCCACACTCACATTCAGGGTGGTTTGCGTTTCGAGGGGGGAACCGATGGAAGGAATGTCCTGAGCCTGAACTGTCACTTCGTAGGTGCCTTGGAGTCTATTGTCGAGGCTGGTCACTAGTCTAGAGGAAGGGAAATAGATGTGGAATGGCAGCCACTTGATTACCTCCCAGGACGGGGGGCTCACTACTTGGAGCCCTCCCACGCCCCGCTTCCAGGGATTGGCCCTAGTTACTCAATGTTGCCAGTGAACAATCTGCCCTCGGAGATGGTCATGACCCGGAAGCCCTGGGGGAAAGAGGTCGTGGGTCCTTTCTTAGGAACAAATTCCACTTTCGAGATGGAGAACCGGATGTTCCCGTTTGTCACTGAGTCGTTGTCTCTGGCCTGGAAGGAAGAGGGGATGACATCTGGATGCCAGACTGGCGCTGACCAGTCCACAACTGCAGGTAACAGAGGCGAGGGGGCCCCAGAAGCTCCCAGGAACCAAGGCCTCCATTTAATGTCCTCCATGGGGCCTGGGGGAAGAGATTACCCTCCCCCGATCTCACAGAGGGTGAGCCATTTAACCAGTATCACACGCCAGGCACAGAGAATGTGACTCCGTATAAAAACACTTGCCTTGCATGTGTGTGAGGTTCTGGTTGCAATCCTGACACTGTCATTCCCCCACCACACACACACACACACACACACACACACACACACCAAAAAGGCAGAGGACCAGGGGCCAGAAAAACAGGGCAGAAGGTAGGACGCTGACCTCGTACTCAGGTTTGGTCCCAGCACCCTGTATAGTCCCCTGAGCACCACCTGGAGTAATTCCTGAGTGCGGGGTCAGGAGTAACCCCTGAGCATTGCCAGGTGTGACCCCTCTGCTCAAAAAAAAAAAAAAAAAAGTGTTCAGGGCTGAGTGGTAGTACAGCAGGGAGGGCATTTGCCTTGTGTATGGCTGACCCAGGTTTGATCTCCGGCATCCCATAGGGTCCCCCTGAGCACTTGCCAGGAGTAAAGCCTGAGCACCACCGGGTATGGCCCAAGAGGAAAAAAAATAAAAGGGACAATAAAAAAACATTGGGGGGAATGGTGGTGGGGGAACCCTTCCCAACAGCTTCCCAGGACAAATACCCAGGCCGAGGCCACTGACCAAGGGTGGAGTCAGACACTTACCTGGACATCCGCTACCTGCTTGCCCGGGCTCATCAGTTCCCAGATGATCACTACAAGCAAGGACCGGAAGTGGGTGAGTGGGCCCGGAAACAGTGCCCACCCCCCACCTCTGCCAAAGGGTTGCCCAGAAAAACCAGCTTAAGACTCTTCCCTCTGGGGCTGGAGCCACATAGCACAGCGGGTAGGGCATTTGCCTTGCAGGCGGCCGACCTGGGTTCGAGTCCCAGCATCCCATAGGGTCTCCCGAGCACTGCCAACTGCCAGGGTTAATTCCTAAGTGCTTGAGCCAGGAGTAACCCCTGTGCATTGCTGAGTGTGACCCATAAAAACAAACAGGGGCTGGAGCAATAGCACAGCGGGTAGGGCATTTGCCTTGCATGCAGCCGACCTGGGTTCGATTCCTAGCATCCCATATGGTCCCCTGAGCACCGCCGGGGTAATTCCTGAGTGCAGAGCCAGGAGTAATGCCAGGTGTGATCCAAAAAGAAACAAGCAAACAAACAAACAAACAAACAAAAGACTTCTCCCTCCAACCCTCTCTTCAACTTCTCTATTCTCCATGAGACAACTATCCTCAAGTTTGTTTTGTTTTTTTTTGGGGGGGGTTGCTTTTTGGGTCACACCCAAGCGATGATCAGGGGTTACTGCTGGCTCTGTACTCAGGAATTACTCCTGGCGGTACTCAAGGTGACCCTATGGGATGCCGAGGATTGATCCTAGGTTGGCTGCATGCAAGGCAAATGCCCTACCCGCTGCACTATCCCTCTGGCACCCCCACGTTTTTAAGTTAGGGCGTTCCTCTACTTCCCATGTTCAAGATAGACAAACTGAGGCTCAGAGAGCGTACCAGAGTGGGGGGCGGTGCTCAGGGTCAGATAGGTTTGTTTTGTTTCTGGACCACACCGGTGGTGCTCAGGGCTGACTCCTGGCTCTGTGCTCAGGAATCACTCCTGGTGGACTCAGGAGACCCTATGGAATGCAGGGGATCAAGCCCGGGTTGGCTGCCTGCAAGGCAAGCGCCTTCCCCGCTGAGCCCAGCAGGGTTGGATACGATTTAGAGAAAAGTCTAGGAGCAAACTTTTGTTTTATTTGGGGTTTGGGGGGGTTGTTGATTTTCATTCTGTGTTGTTTTGTTTTGGGGTCACACCTGGCTGTGCTCAGGATTAACTCCTGGCTCTGCATCCTGGTAGGTTGGGGGGGGGGCCCCTATAAAGTGCCGGGAATTGAACCTGGGTCAGCTGCACACATAAGGCCAGCGCCCTCACCGGCGTCCTGTCTCTCTGTACCCCCTTTCCTCCTGTTTCACGGGAGGGAGCAGCAGAATGAAGACCCTCCTCTTCTTTTCATGCACTCAGAAATTACTCCTGGCAGTGCTCAGGGGACCCTATGGGATGCTGGGAATCGAACCCGGGTCGGCCGCGTGCAAGGCAAATGCCCTACCCAATGTGCTATCACTCCAGCCCCTCCTCTTCTTCTAAGGGTTCCTCGGGGTTCAGGGAGGTTTATTGACATGCCCAGGGAGGTCCTGGACCTGTGTGGGGAGGCAGGGAGAAGACAGGGGGGTGGGTGCTTACCGAAGGTTTTATCGATCGGCAGAAAATAGGGTGCGTTGTCATTCACGTCCTGGATGGTGATGACGAGGGTTCCTAAGGGATGATATTTGGTGGGTGCTGGGCTCCGGGCCAAGCCCTGAGCCAGAACAGGAGCCTCTGTCCTGTTCCCAGCAACTGCCCGACCCAGCCCTCCAGAGCAGCTCAGAGAGGGCAAGCAACTTGTTGAAGGTCTCTCCTCCTTCTCCTCCTCCTCTTCCTTCTCCTCCTCCCGTTCCCCCTCCCCCTCCCCCTTCCCCTCCCCCTTCTCCTCCCCTCCTCCTCCTCCCCCTCCTCCTCCCCTCCTCCCCCTCCCCCTCCTCCTCCTCCCCCTTCCCCTCTTCCTCCCCTCCTCCTCCTCCCCTTCCCCTTCTTCTTCCTCCCCCTCCCCCTCCTCTTCCTCCTCCTCCTCCTCCTCCTCCTCCTCCTCTTCCTGTCTTCCTCCTGGAAGAGCCCAGCCCAGGAAGGTCTCATCAGACCACTCCACTGGCAGCTGGGTGAAAGTCCCCTCTGTGCGCCTCAAAATCCTCCTATCTAAGTGGATTGGGGAATGTCTGGCTTGTATGGTCCGAGGGTGCAGAAAGAACAAAAACCGAGGCTGGCGAGACGGTTCAAAGGGCTGGGGCATAGGCCGAGTTCCCTCCCTGGCTTTGCATGGGGCCCCCCTCACCCCGCCCACACGACTGGGCCAGCCCTGGTCACGCCCAGCTCTCTGCCAGGCCCAGTCCGAGCCTGCCCCGGGGTCCCCACGCTCTGCTGGGAAGTTCTTCCCCCTCAAAATGAATCAAGGGAGCCTGGCAGAGCTCCCAGTCGGGAGCAGGATTCCATAATGTTCTTCTATTCTTGGGCCACACCGACAGTGCTCAGGGCTCGACTCCTGGCTCCATGCTCAGGGACCACGCCTGGCGGGGCTCGAGGGACCATGTGGGATGCCGGGGATTGAACAAAGGGTCAGCCGTGTGCAAGGCAAGCGCCTTCCCTATCTCTCTGGCCCATGAATATCCCTTTTTTAATTAAAAAATAATTTTTTTTAATTTTGGAGCTACACTCGGCATCACTCAAGGCTTAATCCTGGCGCTGTGCTCAGGGATCACTCCCAGCGGGGCCTGGGGGACCACCCAGTGCCAAGGATAGAATCTGGGGCTCCTCCATGTAAACCATGGGCTCCCCCATTTTGATTCCTCTCCCCTGAGCGCCTAGACCCCAGGTTGAAATCCAAATCATGTGGGGCACAGGCCAGAGCAATAGTACAACGGGGAGGATATTTGCCTTGTACACAGCCGACCCGAGTTCGATCCCCAGCATCCTATAGGGTCCCATGAGCACCGCCAGGAGTGATTCCTGAGCACAGAGCCAGGAGTAACCCCTGAGCATCGCCAAGTGCGGCCCAAAAATATTTTTTAAAAAACTTTTTTTAATTCTGGGGGGTGGGGGGGTAAACTGTGATTCTTGGTGGTGGAATATGTGCACTGGTGAAGGGATGGGTGTTTGAGCATTGTATAACTGAGACTTAAACCTGAAAGCTTTGTAAATTTCTAAATGGTGATTCAATAAAAATAAATAAATAATTCCCCCAAGCACCGCCAGGTGTAATTCTTGAGTGCAGAGCCAGGAGTAACCCATGAGCATCGCTGGGTGTGGCCCCCAAAAGCAAAAGAATAATAAAATAAAATACATTTTTTAAAAATTAAAAAATTAAATTTTTTTTTTTTTTGGTTTTTGGGTCACACCTGGCGATGCACAGGGGTTACTCCTGGCTCTGCACTCAGGAATTACTCCTGGCGGTGCTCAGGGGACCATATGGGATGCTGGGATTTGAACCCAGGTCGGCCGCGTGCAAGGCAAACGCCCTACCCGCTGTGCTATCACTCCAGCCCCCAAAAATTAAATATTTTTAAATTAAAAAAATAAAAGATTATGGACCAGAGCGAAAGCACAGTAGTAAGGGCGCTTGCCTTGCACATGGCTAACCTAGGTTTGATCCCTGCCACCCCCTAGGGTCCCCTAAACACTGCCAGGAGTAAATTGCTGAGTGCAGAGCCAGGGTAGTTCCTGAGCATTGTCAGGTGTAGCCTCCAAACAAGGAAACAAAGATGATATAGGGCAGGGAATGGCAGCTCAGGGCGCTTTTGCATGTATTTTATTTTATTTTTTATTTTATTTTATTTTGCTTTTTGGGTCACACCCAGCAATGCACAGGGGTCACTCTTGGCTCATGCACTTAGGAATCACCCCTGGTGGTGCTCAGGGGACCCTATGGGATGCTGGGATTTGAACCCAGGTAGGCCGCATGCAAGGCAAACGCCCTACCTGCTGTGCTATCACTCCAGCCCCTTGCATGTATTTTACATGTCAATTGCCGAGTCCAGCGGGGAGGGCTCTTGCCTTGCACTGGGTAGACCCGTGTGTGAGTGTGTGTGTGTGTGTGTGTGTGTGTGTCTGGCCCCAACCAAATGGAAACAAACAGTAATTGCTGAGTCCCCCAGTCCCCCTCACCATTGCTGCTGTAAGCCTGGAAGTTGTTCTTTGTGTTCTTGTCATGGGCTCGCACGACCAGGGTCACCTGGTCACAGGTCTCGTAGTCGATGACCGTGCTCTCACGGATGACCACAGAGCCGCTGGGCAGCACCGAGAACCAGCCGCTGCAGAGGCTGCCCACGTCTGCCCCGTCCTTGTGACAGAAGACGTTCACCTGCTGGATCTCCAGCTGGGCCGTGGTGTCGGGGTCCGTGGCCTTCACCTGAGTCACCTCGCCCTGCTGCGTCCCGTTCTCGGCCACGGTCACGCCCTTCAGCGAGGAAGCCACCAGTACGGGCTGCTCGTCGTTCACGTCCAGCACCCACACGACCACGCTGGCCGTGGCCGAAGGGGAGCCCGGATCGGGGTTCTCCGCCGTCACGTTGAAGTTGTAAGTTTTCTGGGTCTCGTAGTCGAGGGTCACGTCGGGGGGCAGCCAGAGGAGGCCCTCGGCCTGCCCCAGGGACAGCGAGGAGGAGGAGTTTGCTTTCATGATGAAGTTATTGGATCCACTGCCCGAGAGGCGGAAGCTGATGCGGTTGTTGGCGGTCGTCTGGTCTGCGTCCCAGGCGTCGACCACGCCCACCTGAACATCTGGGTACCAGAACACAAAGCCTTCTGGGAACAGAGCCTTGGGACAGCGGGGAGGGCACTTGCCTTGCACGCTGCCGGCCCAGGTTCCATCCCTGGTATCCCACAGGGTCCCCCAAGCACCGCCAGGAGTGATTCCTGAGTGCAGAGCCAGGAGGAAGCCCCGAGCATCACTAAGTATAGCCCAAGAAACAAGTCAAAAAAGGCTCCCGGCTGGAGCAAATCAGGTACTTGTCTTGCACGCAGCAAACCCTAGGACAGCATAAGTTCCCCCGAGCCCCACCAGGAGTGATCTCTGAGGTCAGAAGCAGGAGTTAGGCTTGAGCACAACTGGGTGTGGCCCTCAAACCAAAAAATAAAAAATAAGGGGCTGGAGCGATAGCACAGCGGGGAGGGCGTTTGCCTTGCACGCGGCCGACCCGGGTTCGATTCCCAGCAGCCCATAGGGTCCCCTGAGCATCGCCAGGGGTGATTCCTGAGTGCAGAGCCAGGAGTAACCCCTGTGCATCGCCGGGTGTGACCCAGAAAGCAAAAAAAAAAACAAAAATAAAAAGGCATAGAAAAATAAAATGCCTTCTGCCTTCTTGTCTGTCACATCAGACTCCCCCAAGTCCAGACCCTGCCCTGCCCAAGGGGGGGGTCTTACCAGACTCTCTCTCATTCACGGAGAAATTGTAGCTGGAAAGGCTGAAGACGGGGCTGTTATCATTGATGTCCTGTGGGCAGACACAGAACTGAGCTGTTGGGACCTCCCCACACGCACCTATACACACACCAGATTCAAGCTCCCCGGAGCCTGGCTCAGAGGGCAACCCTCTCTACTGGCTGTCTGAACTGATTCCGTGTAGGTCACACACTAGGGCTTCTGAGGTCTGGGGGAGGGGGTTGGGGAGATGGCTCAAAGAGCTGGAGCACGGCGGAGGCCTGGCTTTCATCCCCAGCACCCGTGGTTCTCAGAGCACTCACTACAGAGTCTATCTGTCTGTCTGTCTGTCTCTCCCACCCCGCCTCCTTCCCTCTCTCTTAGTACAGGGGAGAAAGCGCTTGCCTTGCTTGCTATGGTTCTAAAGAGACTGTGTATGTTTCACCAGGCACCGCCAGGGGGCACTCCTGAGCACAGAGCCAGAAAAACACTCTGTGGGATGTGGCCCCCAACCCTCCCCCTCCAAAACAAAACAAAGACCCTTTGCTCCATAGGTGGTGACCTCACTCTGCGTCCTGGGCTGGTGGAGCAGGGCGGAGAACCGGACCTGCAGGATACTGTGTGCCCCACTGTGTCTCTCTTTTTTTTGTTTTCTTTTTTGGGTCACACCTGGCGATGCACAGGGGTTGCTCCTGGCTCTGCACTCAGGAATTACCCCTGGCGGTGCCCAGGGGACCCTATGGGATGCTGGGAATCGAACCCGGGTGCAAGGAAAACGCCCTACCCGCTGTGCTATCGCTCCAGCCCCCCCACTGTGTCTCTTTATCACTGATGTGGTAAGGACAGTCCTTTCTCCCTAGCACCAAAGGCTAGAATTACTAATGGCTTGGGCCACAGAGCTAGCATCGCGGGGAAGACTCTTGCTTTGCACACGGCGTACCTGGGGTTCCACCCTGGGCACTGCGTAGAATCCCCCCTGGGCTCTGCTAGGAGGGATTCCTGGGCATAGAGCCAGGACTAAGCCCTGGGCACTGCCAGGTGGGATTCCCCAAACCAAAATAAAGAAATAAATCATGGTTGTCTCTTCTCTTCGCTTCAAGTGTGGGGTTAGAGTGGGGTACAGGTAGGACTAGTGAAGGGTAAGTAGGGTGACTCAAGAGGTCCCCAGTCCTGGGCCCATCCTGCCCCAGCTCAGACCACGCCCAGGACACACCCAGATTCAGACCACGCCCACTCCCAGACCACGCCACGCCCTCTCCCAGACCAGGCCCTGCCCACGGACACGCCCAGTTCTGGACCACTTATCATCCCCGACCTCATCCAGCTCCAGATCACTCCCCAGGATACACCCAACTCCCAGATCAACGCCCAGGACAGCCCCTGGACACGCCCATATTCCCCTCCGGGGTTCACCCAGACCACGTCCTGAGTCCCCTCGGCCTCTGTCCACCCCCACCCATCCCTGGGCACGCCCCCAACCCTGTCCTAGCCCCGCCCCACCTGAACCTGGCTTTACCTCCACGGTGATGGTGACATTGACCAAGGTACTCAGGACTGGGTTGCCACAGTCACTGACGTTCACCGTCAGCACGATGCGACCGTCCAGCTCACGATCGATGGCTTCTCTGTCCAGGGGCCCCTTATTGAAGATGCAACCTGTGGCGTTCACTGAGAAGTTACTGCTGTATTTCGAGTCTTCTAGTTTGAACTGCAGGAGACTGTTGTTGGTTCCTGGCTCGTCGACATCAATGGCCTGTGCAGAGACACAGGGGGCAAGCATGAGCCATTGGGTGCCCCCCAGAGACCCCCAGCTCAGCCCTTGCCTTTGTGTTTGCGTTCATTTGAGGGCCACAACCAGAGATGCCCAAGTCTTACTACTCTCTGTCTCTGCACTCAGAAATTACTCCTGGCAAGGCTCAGGGACCATATGGGGTGCCAGGGATTGAACCCGGGTTGGCCACGTGCAAGGCAAACACCCTACCCACTGTGCTATCATCCCGGCTCCTAAGATCTTTTTTTTCTTTTTTTGCAGAGTTGGGAATCAAAACCCAGGGCTTCCCATCTGTGATGAGGTGACCCAAAGTTAGCGGAAAAGTAAGTGGCTGCAAAAAAGACAGCTGGAAAGCAGGTTGGGGCCCTCCAAGGCCAGGATGCAGACGTCATCCTTGCTCCCTCCTCAGCCAGAAAAAGGAAAATGTATACCCCAATGAACCGATCAAAGCTCACCGCTTCACATCAGGTTTCGGGGTTGAAATTGTGCTTGCTTGCTTTAGCTAATGAGATAATTGATGTAGTCAAGCAGAAGGTGATAAGGAATGGTTAAAAACCTTTTT
Organism: Sorex araneus; assembly: GCF_027595985.1. NCBI lineage: Eukaryota > Metazoa > Chordata > Mammalia > Eulipotyphla > Soricidae > Sorex > Sorex araneus. The sequence goes on from NC_073303.1 coordinate 249,116,408, forward strand.
TTTTTCTTTTTTGGGTCACACTCAGTGATGCTCAGGGGTTACTCCTGGCTCTGCACTCAGGAATGACTCCTGGCAGTGCTCGGGGGGACCCTATGGGATGCAGGGGATTAAACCCAGGTCAGCCTCGTGCAAGGCAAATGCCCTCCCCACTGTGCTTTTGCTCTGGCCCCAGGAATGGTAAAAAAAACTTTGCTTGGACGCAGATTCAGGGCTGATCATGACACAGAGACCCTTGCTCTCAGGTCGGGTAGCCCCCGCACACTAGAAAGGCTTTCAGTTCAGCAGACAAGCCTCTTGGAGACTTCTTGGAAAAGTCTCACCCCATGACACATATGCAAGGTACGTGTTGGGTGAGTCCTTTGAATCCTATCCTTGTCCTCTCTTTGGTTTTCTGTGTTTTGGATTTTGCTTTTTTGGGGGGGTGTTTTTATTTTTTATTTTTTGAAGTTTTTAAAATTTTTTTATTTTTTTATAATTTATTGATTTTTTAATTAGTGAGTCTTAGGGTACAGTTACAGATTCACACATTTTCGTGCTTGTTTGACCCTCATGCAATGTTCGAGAGCCCATCCCTCCACCAGTGTCCATTCTCCACCACCTATGAACCCAGTATCCCTCTCACCCCCCTATCCCATCCCCCCCACCCCACTCCGCCTCTGTGGCAGGGCATTCCAATTTGTTCTCTCTCTCTCTCTCTCTCCTTTTGGGTGTCGTGGTTTGCAATAGGGGTATTGAGTGGCCATCATGTACAGTCTCTAGTCTACTTTCAGCCTGCATCTCCCTCCCCACTCCGCATTTCCAATCACATTTTACTTGGTGTTACCTTCTCTATCTGGGATGACTTTCTTGGGGGAGTTTTTAAACCTGGAGATGCTCAGGGCTTACTCCTGGCAATGATCAGAATTCCCTCTGGGGTGCCTGGGATCGAAGCTGGGTCAGCTGCATGCAAAGCAAGCGTCTTACCCCCGGAACTGCCACTCTGGCCCCCTACCTTGCTTCCTAATAAATATGTCAGCAAATTATCTTTTGGGTGTAAGTCAAAGACATAAATCATAGAAGAATAATATATAAGGGGCTGGAGAATTTGCACGGCATGTAGGAGCCTGCGGTTCCATCTCTAGCACCTCATGATCTCTTAATTACTGCTGAGTGCTCCCTGGGCACTGAGCCAGAAGTAGCCCCTGAGCACCCCCAGGTGTGACCCCCAAAAGAACTAACTACCATAAAGCACCCTGCTTTTCAGAATTTGCTCTAGGCTAAACCTTGTGCTAAGCGCGCTCTGTCGCCATTTAGCTCACAATTCCCCGCAAGGACTAGAATTGGCTGCATTCCCCCCCTCCCCCCCGGCAAAAGGAACGGGAGGCTCAGAGAGGCCAAGTGATTTTCCAAATGCCACACAGCAGAGCTCAGATTCCAACCTTTGCCCCACACCCACCACCAAGTGTACACCACTCCCACCTGGATACACTCAGAGACTGTACTGTTCTCTCCCTCCTCGACGAAGATGTTGTAGGTGCCAATGACTTGGGGCGGGTTGTCGTTGATGTCCTCCAGGGTGATCTGCAGGTTGGTGGTGGTAGACTGACCCCCGCTGTCTGTGGCCTGCAGCGTGAGGTAGTACACGGACTGCTTCTCCCGGTCCAGCAACGAACAGTCTTTCACGAACAGTCCCCCCGTTGTAGAATTCACCTCAAAGTTGTCAGCCCTGTGCCAGAAAGCCAGACTTAGCCCACTCAAAAAAAAAAAAGGGCCGGAGGGATAGTACAGTGGGTAGGGCGTTTGCCTTGCACGCGGCCGACCAGGGTTTGATCCACGGCATCCCAAAGGGTCCCCTGAGCACCGCCAGGAGTGATTCCTGAGTGCAGAGCCAGGAGTAACCCCTGAGCATCGCCGGGTGTGACCCAAAAAGCAAAAAAAAATTTTTTTTAAAGCAAAAAAAATAAAAAGCACACATTCCTTACAAGCAAGAGGCCATGAGTTCGATCCCTGGCGCTGCCCCACGTGCACACAGCATAGTCCCAATGACTCCGGGACTCCTTAATTGCACGTAATTAAGAAGAGTGTAGGGGCTGGAGCAATAGCACAGGGAGTAGGGCGTTTGTCTTGCACGTGGCCGACCCGGGTTCGATTCTCAGCATCCCATAGGGTCCCCCAAGTAATTCCTGAGTGCATGAGTAATTCCGCCAGGAGTAATTACTGAGTGCAGAGCCGGGAGTAACCCCTGTGCATCGCTAAGTGTGACAAGGAAGGAAGGAAGGAAGGAAGGAAGGAAGGAAGGAAGGAAGGAAGGAAGGAAGGAAGGAAGGAAGGAAGGAAGGAAGGAAGGAAGGAAGGAAGGAAGGAAGGAAGGAAGGAAGGAAGGAAGGAAGGAAGGAAGGAAGGAAGGAAGGAAGGAAGGAAGGAAGGAAGGAAGGAAGGAAGGAAGGAAGGAAGGAAGGAAGGAAGGAAGGAAGGAAGGAAGGAAGGAAGGAAGGAAGGAAGGAAGGAAGGAAGGAAGGAAGGAAGGAAGGAAGGAAGGAAGGAAGGAAGGAAGGAAGGAAGGAAGGAAGGAAGGAAGGAAGGAAGGAAGGAAGGAGTGTATGATTCCTGCTTTCCAGCGGGGCTGTGAGATTCCCGCGAGGGTGTCAGCTCCACAGCGACCCCTAGCGCACGCCCCCAGCTCCGCTACAGCCACGTATACGCGCATGCGCCTGAGCAGAGCCCAGTGCGGCGGGAAACTAAAATAGGAAACAAACCCTCAGAAAACACACCGAGAGCTGGAGACAGTAGAGTGGGTCGGGCGCTTGCACTGTGCTAGCTTGTGGGGTTTGAGCCCCAGAATCCTCTAAGGTTCCCCCACACACACCCCAGCCCACCAGAGTCAGGAGTAAGTCCTGAGCACAGCCGGGTGTGGCCCCCAAACAAAAACAAACAAACAAAAAATGATGGGCTGGGGAGATAGTAGAGCGGGGAGGGTGTTTGCATGGCCCGCAGATGGCTTGGGGGTTTCCGTCCCGGTCCCCCAGTACGCCCTGGAGTAATTCCTGAGCGCAGAGCTAGGAATAAGCTCTGAGCACAGCCAAGGGTGGCCCCAAATCCCAAAATCAAATCAAAATGCAATTTGGGGAGGAGGGCAACCAAAGAGACAGTGCAGCAGGTAGTGCCTTGCACACACAGCCAGTTTGGATCCTCGAACCCCGCCGGGCCTGATCTTTGAGCACAGAGCCAGAGGTCAGCCCTGAGCACCACCGTGTATGGTCCAAACACACACACATTAAAATTAAAAGTAAACCAAGGCCCTGGCCAATGTCAACACTGGGAGTGTGTGAGCTGCAATGTGGAGGCTGGTGGGCTTGGGGGGGGGGGGGGTGCTACCTCATCAGACACTGCTACACCAGGGGAGGAGAAGAAAGTGGAAGCAAAGAAAGAAGAATCTGAGGAATGATGATGACATGCGTTTTGGTCTTTTTGGTTTTTTTGTTTGTTTTGGTTTTTTTTTTTTTTTTTTTGCTTTTTGGGTCACACCCGGCAATGCACAGGGTTACTCCTGGCTCTGCACTCAGGAATCACCTCTGGCGGTGCTCAGGGGACCATATGGGATGCTGGGAATCGAACCCAGGTCGGCCACGTGCAAGGCAAACGCCCTCCCCGCTATGCTATCACTCCAGCCCCTCTTTTTGGTTTTTTTGATTTGTTTTGTTTTTCTTTGAAGGGGGGGGCCACACAGGGGTTCCTCCTGGTTGATGCACACAGGGATGACTCCTGGCGGTGCTCGGGGGACACTATGGGATGCTGGGAATCGAACCCGGGTCAGTCTGCGTGCAAGGCAAATGTCCTGCCCGCTGTGCTATCACTCCAGCCCCCCTGATTAGGGTCGTTTGACTAGGCCTTTTGTAACATATTCAGTGAAAAGCTTAACTCTTAAAAATTAATTGATTCATTACATTCAAAGGCAAACTGGGGTCCCATTCACCTGCCAGGCCCCCTTGATCCTGCCCACACGCAATGCCTTCCTTACCCGCTTCCTGGTACCAGACTGTACGTGATCTCGCCCCAGTAGCCCTGGTCTTCGTCATACGCCTGTGAATTAGACACACAAGGGGCTGCTTGCGGGTCACACTCACTAGATGGGGCAGGGTCACCTTGCCTTGGCCCCAACACAGAAGCGCCTCTACTCCCTGGGGAACACCCCCGCCCTCCCCCCCCCCCCCCGCTCTCCCCCCCCCCCGCCCCCTGCACACGGGCCTCCACCATCAGACAGGTGGGTGGGGCAGGGCCATCCATCCCACACACTCACGGTGATGTTTTCGATGACGACATTCTTTGTGCAGTTTTCCTGGACCTTTAAGTCGTACTGCTGTTGGGGGAAGGTGGGCCTGTGGTCATTGATGTCTCGAAGATAGATGGTCACGTTAGCTTCAGAGGTGTTGCCGCTTTCCGTGTCGTTGGCCACGACCTGGGGGCAAGGGAAGCAACTTGAGGCGCCCGAGTCTGAGGGCCCCAGGACTCCTGCCCCCCCGGCACACCCAGAGCACCCCCCACCTTCACTGTGATGACTGGAGTTTTCTCAAAGTCCACCAACGTCGAGTTTTTCACCAGCACCTGCACGTCGGCTGAGCCCGAGGCACGCTCTGGAGAGACGCTGAAGGCGTTGGAACCGGGACCCACCAGTGTCAGCGTGAAGGTACCATTGGTGCCCTGTGGAGGTTGGGGTGAGTACCAGGCATCCAGCACGGCCAGGCACCCCAGGCCTGCCCCCCACGACCTGGATGCAGGCAGCTGCCAATGGAAGTGTGGCCAGCTGACGTCTCAGAAGACACGGGGGAAGGAGGATATTGGGGGGGGGGCTGGACAATTGTGCATCAGTCCCTGGATCTGGGGTGCAGGGTCCCACAAGGGTAGGAGAGACGAAGCCTGGGCAGCACTCACTGCCGATGGGCACTACTCTGACGTCCCTGAGCAACCCACACTCGTATACCAACACCCACAGCAGCACCCAACGCTACCTATACAACACCCAAACCAGCACCCAACACCACGAATACAACACCCAAACCAGCACCCAACACCACCAATACAACACCCAAACCAGCATTCAGCCACACCAATATGACACCCAAACCAGCACCCAACACCACCTATACAACACCCAAACCAGCACTCAGCCACACCAATATGACACCCAAACCAGCACCCAACATCACTCATAAAACACCCAAACCAGCACCCAACACCACCTATACAACACCCAAACCAGCACCCAACACCACGAATACAACACCCAAACCAGCACCCAACACCACCAATACAACACCCAAACCAGCACTCAGCCACACCAATACGACACACAAACCAGCACTCAGCCACACCAATATGACACCCAAACCAGCACCCAACACCACCAATACAACACCCAAACCAGCACTCAGCCACACCAATATGACACCCAAACCAGCACCCAACACCACCTATACAACACCCAAACCAGCACTCAGCCACACCAATATGACACCCAAACCAGCACCCAACATCACTCATAAAACACCCAAACGAGCACCCAACACCACCTATACAACACCCAAACCAGCACCCAACATCATCCATACAACACCCAAACCAGCACCCAACACTCCAATAAAATACTCAAACACCCAGCACCATCAACATCCATAACAATCCTCAACACCACCAGGCCAAAACCCCATGTGAACACCAGTAGTGCCCAACACCTCTACCAACACCTAAAACCAATACACCAACCCCCAGCACCAACTCCAAACATGCATACCAACGCCCAACACCCAGAACCCAGAGCAATACTGCCAGCCCCCATACAGCCACCCAGTGCTAACCCCAAACATGGATCCCCAAAACTGCCAATGGCCAACACTCATACCAACAACCAACACTACAAACACAGTCCAATATCCCATGCCCCAAACTCATAACAATACTAAAACCTACCCCAACCTTCCTAACCATTAGCACCCAACACCAATACCGGTCCCTACCTCCATCTCTCAGCGCTTATACTAGTTCCCAACACCCACACCAACAGTAGCCAATATCAGCAGTACCCAAATAGCCACCCATGACCCACAGTGCCCCCCGACTCCCCCACTCGATGACATCCACCAACTCAACATAGCCCCTACTTCCCACCACACAAGGCCATCCTCCACTCACTATCACATGCCAACTCGGTGTCACCAGGTACTACCAAGCACCACCCGTGAGTCACCAGGCTACGTCACCCACGTGGCACATCACTCCAGTACCTTAGGGACCTTCCAACTGAATGCTCCCGCCCAGTGATGCAAGATGAACCCCACACCACTGGTTACCTCGTGGCTTCCCCAACTACCTGTCACCACCAAAAAACTCAACACCACCAAAATTTTATACCCGATCAATATGACTTCGGGATGAGTCCGAATCTCTGATACACCGCTCCCCTCCCCAAGCACAAGACCACCCACACCCACTCATGCCCTTCCCCCAGCCCTCTCCCGTGACCCTTGACCCTCCCCATGTTGGGGGGGGCACCTGCCTTGTCGGGGTCATAGACCACCATGGTGAGGTTGTCGATGGGGATGCGCGTGGATGCGTGCTCGTCCACGGAGCCAGAGAAGTTATTTTGCCGTTCTTGGGGAGAGAAAGCACACTTCGGGAAGCTGCAGTTGAAAAACTCAGGAACGTTGTCATTGACATCTGTCACAGTCAGTGTCACCCATGTGCTCGTCTTGGCCATCTGCCCGTAGGTGTTATTTTTCGTCTCCGTGGCCTAAAGGTAGAACAGAGGACACGGGATTGAAGTGAGAAAACAAACCAGCACTCAAAGAACTGGAAAGATACACTACAGCGTGTGTGTGTGTGTGTGTGTGTGTGTGTGTGTGTTGTCTTGGCCCTGTATGTGGCCGACCCAGGACACACCACCCCACCACAGGGTCCCATGAACCCTTCAGGAGTGACGCCTGAGCACAGAGCCAGGAGTCAGCCCTGAGTACTCCCAGGCGTTGCCCCCTCCCCCTGCCAAGAAAAAAAACACAGAAGCAGCGCTCAGCGCTCAGAGGCTGGAGAGTGATGGTGCAAAGTGGGGGGCAGGGGGGACCTGCACTTACCGTCACCTGCAGCCGCACCTCCTCATTCTCCTCACGGTCCAAGGGACCGTCAACTTCGATCACCCCACTTGAAGAATTAATGCGGAACCAGCCAGGATTGGTGGAGTCTGGTGGAAGGGACATCCGGTGGCTCCTACTGACAGGGCTCCTCCCCTCCCCCCCCTCACTCTCCCCGCCCCCTCCCCGCCCCCGGCCCAATCAGGGTCTCCCCTGGTTCTCACCCGTGATGCTGTATGTCAGTTCCCAGTTGAGACCTTTGTCGCCATCCACAGCCTCCACCTTCAGCACTGATGTCCCCTAGAAGGGCAGCACATGGCGGGGTCGGGGGTGAGAGCAACCCTTTCCCACCTCTCATCCGCACCCCCACCGCACACCGTCTCCCCCCTCCTCCCGGTCCCCCTCCCGGTCCTCTCCACACCTCAGGTGCATCCTCAGCCACCGAGGCCGAGTAGAACTCCCGGAGAAACTGAGGGTCCAGGTCAGCCTCGTCGATCACAGTGATGGACAGGTAGAAGGGATCGGAGCACTGGGTGACGTGTTTCCCGTTATACTCGCCCCCCCTGTCCTGTGGGGAGACCCGTCGTCCTCCATGAGCCCAGAGCCAGGCTCCTGGACCACCACACACACCCCCACTCTCCGCCTGCGCCCCCACTCACACAGGCCCCAAGTTTCAGCTGGTAGGAGGAACTCTTGTTGTTATAGCTCAGTTTGTCTTGGAGAATGACGGAACCATTTATCTCGATGGTGAAGAGATTCTTGGTCTCGTTGTTGTTGGGGACGACCTAGGTAGGCAGAGCATCACGTCAGCGCATCCCCCCGTCCAGTTCCCAGGGACCTCTCCAGGAAGTGGGGCAGGGAGGGCTGTGGGTGGAACATTGTTCTAGCTAGCAGATTTTTTTCTTTTTTTGCCTTTTGGGTCACACCTGGCAATGCACAGGGGTTACTCCTGGCTCTGCACTCAGGAATCACTCCTGGCGGTGCTCAGGGGACCCTATAGGATGCTGGGAATTGAACCTGGGTCGGCCGCGTGCAAGGCAAACGCTCTCCCCGCTGTGCTATTGCTCCAGCCCCAACTAGCAGATTTTTTTAAAATTTTTTTTTTAATTAGGAGCTGGAGTGATAGCACAGCAGGTAGGGCATTTGCCTTGCAGGCGGCCAACCCGGGTTCAATTCCCAGCATCCCATAGGGTCCCCCAAGCACTGCTAGGAGTCATTCCTGAGTGTAAGCCAGGAATAACCCCTGTGCATCACCGGCTGTGACCCAAAAAGCAAAAAGTTTTAAAAATTAAAAAAAAAATCAAACCGGGGCTGGAGCGATAGCACAGCGGGTAGGGTGTTTGCCTTGCACACGGCCGACCCGGGTTCGATTCCCAGCATCCCATATGGTTCCTTGAGCACCACCAGGAGTAATTCCTGAGTGCAGAGCCAGGAGTAACCCCTGTGCATCGCCAGGTGTGACCCAAAAAGGAAAAAAAAATCAAACCACTGGGGCTGGAGCAATAGCACAGCGGGAAGGGCGTTTGCCTTGCACATGGCAGACCCAGGTTCGATCCCCAGCATCTCATATGATCCCTTGAGCACCGCCAGGAGTAATTCCTGAGTGCAGAGCCAGGAGTAACCCCTGTGTATTGCCAAGTATGACCCCCCCAAAAATTAAATCACCATGAGATAAGCAGAAACAAAGTTGTCCATGATTGGGTTTCAGTTATACAATGTTCCAATGTCCCTTCATCAGTGTACATTTCCCGCCAGCAGGTTTTTTTTTTTTTAATCATGAGACCTCGGGTCACCTTCACACAAACATCGCTGTTCTGTGGTTTGGGGGTTTGGATTTGAATTTGGCTTGAGGGGCCACCCTCAGTGGTCCTCGGGGCCTTTGGCTTCGAAGCTTTGTACTCAGGGAGGCTCAGGGGAACCTGTGGGGTGCTGGAGATCAAATCAGGGTTGGCTGTCTGTGAGACAAATGCCTTCCCGGCTGTTCCATTTCTCAGGCTCGGGTCTGTGTGATTTGGGGTTATTTGTTCCATTTGGGGGATACCTCCAGCAATCAATCTCCACCTCTGGGAATCAACCCTTTTGGGTTTTTTTTTTTTTTGGCCTTTGAGGTCACACGTGGCGATGCTCAAGGGTTACTCCTGGCTCTGCACTCAGGAATTACTCCTGGCATTGCTGGGGGGGACCCTATAAGATGCCGGGGATTGATCCCAGGTTGGCGGCGTGCAAGGCAATCGCCCTCCCTCCCCGCCTCGCTCAGGCCCCTCAAGAATCAATCCTGGTGAGCTCGCAGGACCCTGTGGGATAGAACGTGGGTCAGCCGGGTGCAAGGCAAACGTCCTGCTGGCTGGATTCCTGTTCCGGCCACTTGCTGCGCTCTGAAGCCAGGACATAAAAGGTCATCAAACTTGAAGGCGGCCCCCTCACCCCACCCCTGAGCATCTCCGGGTGTGGTCCCCAAACAAACAAAAACAAAAGAACAAACAAAAGAAAGAAAGTGCAGGTCTGGAGCAATAGCACAGTGGGATGGCATTTGCCTTGCACGTGGAAGACCCGGGTTCGATTCCCAGCATCCCATAGGGTCCCCTGAGCACCGTCAGGAGTAATTCCTGAGTGCAGAGCAAGGAGTAACCTCTGTGCATTGCCGGGAAAGAAAGGAAGGAAGGAAGGAAGGAAGGAGGAAGGAAGGAAGGAAGGAAGGAAGGGAGGGAGGGAGGGAGGGAGGGAGGGAGGGAGGAAAGAAGGAAGGGAGGAAGGAAAAAAGAAAGTGCGTCCTGCTTCCTGTCCCCCCAAAGGGTCTGATGCTCTTCCAACACCCCACCCCCACCATAACTCTCACAGCCCCCCTCCCTGCCCCCCAGTGGGGTCTCTGAGGGCTGGAGTGGGAGGTGCTGCCCCCTGGTGGCGAGAGGAGCGGCGGGGGCTGGACGTGCCGGTCACTCACCCCGCTGATGTTGTAGATCACTGACCCTGCTAGTCCTGAATCTGCGTCTTTTGCCGTCGCGTTGTATATCACGGAGCCCGGCGGCAGGATCTGTAAGGAGAGACAAAGTGTCCTGTTTCAAAAGGAGGAGAAGGAAGAGGAGGAGGAGGAGAGAGAGAGGGAAGAGACCCCAGAAGCCCCTGGGACAAAATCAGCAACTGGGGCTGGAGTGATAGTCTGGCAGGGAGAGCGTTAGCCTTGCACGCAGCCGACCCAGGTTCGATTCCCGGGCATCCCGTTGGGGCCCCCGAGCACCGTCAGGAATGATCCCTGAGTGCAGAGCCACAAGTAACCCCTGAGCATCGCCGGGTGGGACCAGCCCTCCTCACCAACCCCCTCCCCCCCGCAAAAAAATCAGCAAATTCCATTGTGGGTGTGGCGATGGTTACAGGGGGGAGGGCTCTTGCCTGGCACACGGACCACCCCAGAAATGATCTTTGAGTGCAGCGCCAGGAGCCCACCCTGAGCACTGCCGGGTGTGTCCGGAAAAAACAAACCAAAATGAAAAGACAGCCCAGATGAGCAGCTCAGCGCTGCCATCGGGCCACTGCAGACTCGGGGGATCCCGCTCTGCCCCCCACCCCTCCCTCTGCTCTGCTGTGTGCTGGATGCTGAGCCTTTGCGTCCGTCCCCTTGAACATCCTCTCTTCCTTAGTTCCTTTCTTTCTCTTTTTCTTTCCTTTTTTCTTTCCTTACTTTCCTTTTTTTGGCTTTATGGGTCACACCTGGCGATGCACAGGGGTTACTCCTGGTTCTGCATGCAGGAATTACTCCTGGTGGTGCTCAGGGGACCTTATGGGATGCTGGGAATCGAACCCGGGTCGGCCGCGTGCAAGGCAAATGCCCTACCCGCTGTGCTATTGCTCCAGCCCCCTTTCCTTCCTTTTCTTTCCCTTTCTTTCCTTCCTTCCTTTCTCCCCTTCCCTCACCTCCTCCTTCCTTCCTTCTTTCATTTCTTTCCCTCTTTCCCTCCCTTTCTTTTATTTCTTCCTGTCTTTTTTTTTTTTTTTTTTGCTTTTTGGATCACACCTAGCGATGCTCAGGGGTTACTCCTGGCTCTGCACTCAATAATTATTCCTGGGTGCTAAGGGACCATATGGGATGCCAGGGGTTGAACCTAGGTCCACTGTGTGCAAAGCAAACGTCCTCCCGGCTATGCTAACCCTCTGGCCCCGCCCTCCCTCCCACCCTCCCTCCCTTCCTTCCTTCCTTCCTTCCTTCCTTCCTTCCTTCCTTCCTTCCTTCCTTCCTTCCTTCCTTCCTTCCTTCCCTTTCTTCTTTCCTTCTTTCTTTCCCACCTACCTATCTAGCAGTGCTCAGAGCTTATTCCTGGTTCTCTGCCTGACCCTGGAATGTCCTTTTCTTGGAGTGCCCATGGCTAGCTCCTTCTTGCATTCTAGGGTCCTGCTCAGACATCCACTCCTCAGAGAAGCCGTGGGTGACCTCCATGGATAGCGTCCTCTTAGCAAATTTTCTGCCTTGTTCTTGTTATGCTCTTGGTAGAACCAAGCGCCGGCTCAAACCATTCTGCTAGTTGTATGTTTGGTTCTTGGCTGTCTGTTCTCTTCACCAAAAGGTCATCTGCTCAACGTTTTCGGCACCAAGGGCTGTGCCCAGGGGCCTAGTAGGAGTCTGATTAGCGCCTGTCACATCCTGGTGAGAACCTCCACCTTGACGTCTTTGAAACCATGTGACAAAGAACGCCCAGAAAAAAAAAAAAAAAAAAAAGAACGCCCAGGACTGGTACCGGGCTCACTGCTCACAGACCATTCAAGCAGTTCACAGGGGCCCTCACCCCTTTTTCCAGAGCACCAATCAGAGCCTTCCATATCTTTTGATTGATGGGCACATGACCCAAGATGGGCCAATGGGAGTCAGCCCTGGGATTTTGGATGGTCCACTGAGAAAGAGTTGGTGGAAGTTCAAAGGGGGTGGGAATTAACTAGCTTGTAGCTTCTGGGAGACACTTTCATCACCTCCAGGGAGGAAAGTTCCTCTGCCCAGCATAGAAATAACAAAAGAGGGGCTGGAGTGATAGCACAGCAGGTAAGGTGTTTGCCTTGCACGCGGCTGACCCGGGTTCAATTCCCAGCATCCCGTATGGTCCCCTGAGCACAGCCAGGGGTAGTTCCTGAGTGCAGAACCAGGAGTGACCCCTAAGCATCGCTGGATGTGACCCAAAAAGCAAGAAAAAAAAATTGAAGGCCAGAGAGTTGATACAGTGGGGAGGGCGTTTTCCTTGCCCCTGGCCAACCTAGATTCGATTTCTGGCACCCCACAGGGTTCCCCAAGTCCTGCCAGGAGTAATTCCTGAGTACAGATCCAGGAGTGATCCTTGAGCACCACCAGGTGTGCCTCTTGCTCCCCCCTCAAAAAAAGGAACAAAGGTGAGTGGCAAAGTGAAGTGTTTTTGCATGGATGTGGTGTGGGGAAGCCCATACACCCAGCAGTGCTGGAGGTCATACTCAGTGGTTTTTTTTTTGCTTGTTTGTTTGCTTTTTGGGTCACACCTGGCAATGCTCAGAGGTTCCTCCTGGCTCTGCACTCAGGAATTACTCCTGGTGGTGCTCGGGGAACCCTATGGCATGCTGGGAATCGAACTCGGGTCAGCCGCATGCCAGGTGAATGCCCTCCCCCCGCTGTGGTATGGCTCCAGCCCCATACTTGGTAGTTTCTGAGCAACAAAGAATGCCAGAGATTGAACCACGCAGAGTTCTGTCCTTTAAGCCATCTCCTTCCACGCTAAAATTAGTCCTTTTTCAATGACCTGGTTTGAGTAGCTGGATCCAGCCATACCTGAAGCTGGTAATACCGCTCCATTTTTCATATACATTAAAACGGTTTTCTTTTCCTTTTCGCCTTCCTAACTGGCAAAATCTCCATCCAGTTGGACTGACTGCGTCATTCTTGAAAGGCTGCTGGAACTATTGTCCATGGGGGATGGGGGGGTGATCCTCCCTACACTTGGTTTCTTCAGCAGCCCAGCAAGAAGATGCCATCCCTGGCATCCTGGATTCCCCCCCTCAAGGGCTGTCTTTAATCTGGGGTGGTAGCCTGCATCCTATCCAGGCGCCCCCTTAAACCAGACATTACCTCACTGATGCTGATGGAGGAGACAGTATTCATGAAAATAGGCTTATTGTCATTCCGATCCAGTATCTTCACTAGCATATACTTTGTGACCTGCAGGAAGAAAGCCCCGGTGAGCATGGGAACTGAGAGCTGAAGCCGCAAGCAGGAGGGTTGAGATGGGAGCAGCTTCTGCTCTCTTAGAACCTCCAGGGACGGTCAAAAAAGGGAGAAAGGTAGGAGAGAGAGAGAGAGAGAGAGAGAGAGAGAGAGAGAGAGAGAGAGAGAGAGAGAGAGGGAGGCAGAGAGGGAAGGAGAGAGGGAAGGAAGGAGGGAGAGAGGGAGGCAGAGAAGGAAGGAGAGGGAAGGAAGGTGGGAGGGAGAGAGGGAGGGAGGCAAAGAGGGAGGGAGAGAGGATGGGAGGGACAGAGGAAGGGAGGGAGGGAGGGAGGGACAGAGGAAGAGAAGGAGGAAGGCAGAGAGGGAGGGAGGGAGGAAGGGAGGAACAGAGGAAGAAAGTGATGGAAAGAGGGAGGGAGGAGGAGGCAGAGAGAGGGGAAAGGGAGGGAGGAAGGGAGGGAGGGAGGGAGGGAGGGAGGGAGAGAGAGGAAGGGAGTGACAGAGGGAGGGAGGGAGGGAGACAGAGAGGGAGAGGGAGAGAGGGAGGGGAGGGCTGATGGAGGGAGGAAGGAATGGAGTGAGGATGAGAGGCAGGCAGGGAGGGAGGCAGAAAGACGGAGGGAGGGACGGAGGGAGGGATGGAGGGAGGGACGGAGGCACAAGCAGTCACACCTCAACATCCTTCTATCTTCCAACTTACTCTTTCGTTTAATTGCAGCACAAAGATCTCTATTTCAAAATGTGTCGTTGTCTGCAAGAACAGAGAAAGGTGTCCTCTGTGAGTGACGCTCCGGGTGGAAAGACAGGAAGGGGGCCCCATAGAACTCCGGCTCCCAAGGTGGTCCCTATCTCCCAGCCCTTCCTGGAGTGCTGTCAGGGCGCTGCTTTACCTCGTAATCCAGCAAGGCCCGGAGTGTCACCTCTCCAGTACTATTTGTGACATTGAAGAAACCGGAATAACTTGATGGAGTGATGCCAAAGATCAGATCGCTCTGAGTCGGGTCATTGACCGTCATCCAGAAAACCGTGTCACCTGTGAAGGTGGGACAGGACTGGGACTGCCAAGCTCTGCAGCCAACTGAAAACTGGGGAACTGCCCCCCCCCCCAGCCCCCAACCCTCTAGAGCCAGCCCTTGAGACTCAGGTCTAGTAGTTGACTGTTTTTTTTTTTCTATTTGTGACCCGGCAAAGCTTAGGGTCACTCCTGGATCTGCACTTAGGAATTATTCCTGGTGATGCTTGGGGGATCACAGGGGCTGCTGGAGATCGAACCCAGGTCGGCCACGATGCAAAGCAAGCCCTTCCTGCTGTAATGTCTTTCCTTGTACAATCATTCCTTGAGGGGCTTAAGGGATCTTGCAGGTGCTGGGGCCAAACACTAGGTTGGCCTTTGTCAGGCAAGTACTACCACTGTATTACCCATCTTACCCCTAGGATTGATCGATCCCTGAGCACAGAGCCAGGAATAAGCCTTGAGCACTACTAGGTGTAGCCCCCAAAGTCAAAAATATAAATCCATAAATGAAGACATCAACAAAATGATAAGTACCCAAAAGATAAAGACCTCAAAATTCATCAATATATGCATAAACAAATAAAACTGGAGAAATAGTTTTGCTTGGGTTCGTTTCATTTTAGTTTTGCTTTTGAGCCACATTGGGTGATGCTCAGGGATTACTCCCAGCTCTGTGCTCAGGAATCGCTCCTGGCGGTGCTTAGCAACCCTATGGGATGCCCAGGATAGAACCCAGGTCAGCAGCATGCAAGGCAAATGCCCTCCCCGCTGGACTGTTGCTCCTTGCCCTGGAGAAATAGTCAAAGTGAGCTAAGAGCATGGTTTACGTGCAGGAGATCTGTACTCCTACCTGACCCTGCCACAGTCCCCCAGTCCCGCTGAATCTGCCCCCACCCCCCCTCAAAAAAACATTAGTTAAGTTAAGAAGGATGGGGCTGGAGTGATAGCACAGCGGGGTGGGAGTTTGCCTTGCACACTGCCTACCCGGGTTCGATTCCCAGCATCCCATATGGCCCCCTGAGCACCGCCAGGAGTAATTCCTGAGTGCAGAGCCAGGAGTAACTCCTGAGCATCGCTGGGTGTGACCCAAAAAGGAAAAAGAAAAAAGGCAAAGGTGACAACACAGCTTGTGGAGTTGTCCATTTTGACAGCGATCCTAAAGAAAAATTGCAGGGGCTGGCGTGCTAGCACAGCGGGGAGGGCGTTTGCCTTGCATGCAGCCAACCTGGGTGGATTCCCAGCATCCCATAGGGTGCCCTAAGCACCGCCAGGAGTAATTCCTGAGTGCAGAGCCAGGAGGAACCCCTGTGCATCACCGGTGTGACTCAAAAAACAAACCAAAAAAAAAAAAATGCAGGGGCCAGAGTGATAGTACAGCGGCTAAGGCCCTTGGCCTGCATGTGGCCGACCCAGGTGTGATGTCCATCACCTCACTGGGTTCCCTGAGCTCCCAGGAGTGACCCCTGAGTGTAGAGCCAGGAGTCAGCTCTGAGCACTGCCTCGTGCGGCCTCAAAACAAAAACAAAAGGAAATCGCTGTTGTAGCAATTTTGTTCCTGGAACAAGGACCTCACTCAGAAGAAAATGTCCCCCACGGACACAGAAGGCCAGCGGGGACCCCAGCAAACCCCAAGCCGGGAGTACTCCCTGAGCACTGTTGGGCAAGGAATGTTCTGGAACCAACATTCTTGAGCAAAGCCTTCGCCCCTCCTTGATGCTATGGGAATGGGAGCCGTCACCCCAGCCGTGGGCGAGCCTGGACCCACTCAGGGAACTCACCAACTTTTGTATCCTCTGGAATTTCCACAGACGTCATGTTGGATGTAAACGACGGAATGGCGGCCACTGTAGGGACACAACATGCTAGGACCCAGGGACCCCCAGCCCCCCCAAAATAACAAGCCCCTTCCTGCCTCCTGGGAGACCCCATATTAACCCCCAGAACCAACTTCACCCCCTGGGATTTCTCCCCAAGGGGTCTCCCTCCTTGGCAAACCAAGCATGGGAGGGGCTCTGAGACCCCCGCCCCCTCCCCGCCCCCACTGTTTCCGGGGCACATCCTCAAAAGGCAGCAATGTTCGGCCTAAGAGGGGCGGCACCCACCAGACACCAGAAGGGAAGGAAGCAGGATCAGGCAGGGCCACGCCATTGCTCGGAGGGACCTGGGACAGAGATAAGAGATGATGGGCTGAGAGATAGTCCGGGGCAAGCTACCCCTGGGTCCCGGCCCAAGGACCAAACCCTGACAGCACGCCACGAAACAAACAGAGAAACAGAAAAAAAAAATACCATTAACTCCCCTCTCTGGCACCAGCTACCCTCTTAGTCCCCACCCCAGGGATCCACTTCCTGTCCCACATCCCCAGAAACAACCCCTCCAGAATGCTCTCATCCAGGGCTGAAGACTTGCATCCAAGCCCCCCCCCCCTCCGCATTACTGCTTAGGACCCCTGAGCACAGAGCCATGGCCCGGAACCAAAACCAGACCACACCCGGCTGGAGCAATAGCACAGCAGCGGGGAGGGCGTTTGCTTTGCATGTGGCGGACCCGGTTCGATTCCCAGCATCCCATAGGGCCCCCCCCCCCAGCACCGCCAGGAGTAATTCCTGAATGCAGAGCCAGGAGGAACCCCTGAGTATTGCTGGGTGTGACCCCCAAAAGCAAAAAGTAAAAAATTTAACCCCCCCACCATGTCCATGTCCAGCCCGCTCCACCCCCTCATTGCTCTCCAGCCTATCCACACTCAGGCACCTTCCCTGCCACCACCCTCAAGTTCGGCTCACTTATATGCAAATCACCCTGCCAGCTTCAGCCAATCACCGCCCTCCCTCCCAATCCCTTTTACAGGGATCCGCCAAAGAAGGCGACCCAAGACTCTCAAGCCCCGCCCTCCTAGCCACGCTCCCACGCCTCCCTTAGCGCTCTACTCCTCCTGTTTCCCTGGGGATTGAACCTCCTTTCCATGTTGCTCTGCCAGGCCCTGCAAACTACCTTTCTCTCTCTCTCTCTCTCTCTCTCTCTCTCTCTCTCTCTCTCTCTCTCTCTCTCTCTCTCTCTCTGTCTCTCTCTCTCTGTCTCTCTCTCTGTCTCTCTCTCTCTGTCTCTCTCTCTCTCTCTCTCTCTTTTTACAGGTTGGAGGAGGCGCCATACACCTGGCGATGCTCAGGGCTTATTTCTGGCTCTGCGAGCAGAAATCACTCCTGACTGTGCTCGGGGACCCTATGGGATGTTGGCGATCGACCCCGGGTCAGCCGCTTGCAAGGTACAACGGCCCTTGCATTGTACAGCCATGCATTGTACAGCACTTGCCTTGTACAGCCCTCCCCTCTGTACAGCGGCTCCGATCTGCAAGCTGCCTCTTTGTTTTTGAGGGCTGTTTTTATTACTATTATTATTATTGTTATTATTATTATTATTATTATTGTGACTGCTTTTTGTGTCACATCCGGCGATGCTCAAAGGTTAGTTACTCCTGGTCCTGCACTTAGGAGTTACTCCTGGCGGTGCTATGGGGTGCGGGGAATCAAATCACACGCAAGGCAAATGCCCTACCCGCTGTACTATCGCTCAGGCCCTCAAGCTTACTCTTTGGATGACCCTTTCAGAGCACCCATTGGAGGAAGTAGCTGAGCACTATCTCCCTGTGTGTCAGCCTCTCCCAGTGGACTAGGGGAGATGTGGGGCAAAGTCCAGGGGTGAGCCGTGCTGGAATGATGGAATGAATGAGCTGGTAAATCAGCCCTGGGGCCACTCGCAGCCATTCTGAAGCTGGGGCAGAGGGTGATGGCGCCCTGTGTGCAAGTCCACCGTATTGGTGGGCAAGTAGCTTCATGTCTCTGAACCTCAGTTTCCCCATTCACAAATCAGTTGTGGCAGGCGCACAGGATTTGAGTGATATTGAAGTCGAGCCCGGATCACAGGAAGTTGAATGAGCATTAGCCATTTAAAAAAAGATTTTTTTTTAGTAGGTTTTGTTTGGTGGTGGCCACAGCTGGCAGTGTTCAGGTTTGATTCCTAGCTCTGTGCTCAGGGGACCATATGGGATGCTGGGATTTGAACCCAGGTCGGCCGTGTGCAAGGCAAACGCCCTACCCGCTGTGCTATCTCTCCAGCCCCCATCCTCTACTCTTGAGCGTTCTTCCCCAATTAGGCATGGATCAAAAAGTTTGTCTTGGGGCTAGAGAGATAGCACAGTGGATCAGAACTTCCTTTTTTTTTTTCTTTTTTGGGTCACACCCGGCGATGCACAGGGGTTACTCCTGGCTCTGCACTCAGGAATTACTACTGGCGGTGCTCAGAGGACCATATGGGATGCTGGGATTCGAACCCAGGTGAGCCGCGTGCAAGGTAAACGCCCTACCCGCTGTGCTGTCACTCCAGCCCCTAGCACTTCTATTTCTAAACAGCCAACATGGCTTTGATTCCCAGCCACCTCTCAGGGTCCCCCTGAGTCTTGCCGGAGTGATTCCTGAGCTCAGAACCAGCAATAAGCACTGAGCACCACAGGTGTGGCCCCAACCCAAGAAAGTAAAAATAAAAATAATTATATATATATGTATATATGGGCCAAAGTGATAGTACCATTGGTAAAGTGTTTGTCTTTCATGCATCCGACCTGGGTTCGATCCCCACCATCCCTTATGGTCCCCCAAGGATCACCAGGAGTAACTTCTGAGCGCAGAGCCAGGGGTAACCTACCTGAGCATCACTGGGAATGACCCAAAAAAGTCAAATAAATAAGTAAAATATAAAATAAAAAAACATTCCCCAGTGTTAAGAAATAAACTAAACTCAATAAAATAGATCCATCTTAATCTTTTTTCGTTTTGCTTTTGGGGTCACACCCAGCAATACACAGGGGTTATTCCAGGTTCTGCACTCAGGAATTACTCCTGGTGGTGCTCAGGGGACCCTATGGGATGCTGGGAATCGAACCCAGGTCAGCGGTGTGCAAGGCAAATGCCCTACCCGCTGTGCTATCGCTCCAGCCCCAGATCCATCTTAATTTTAAATAATAATTAAGGGAGGGAAACAAAATAATAATAATAATAAATAAATAAGAGCAAGAGTAAAGTGGGGAGGGTGTTTGCTTGCACACACCCAACCCGAGTTCAATCCCCGGCATCCCAAAGGGTCCTCTGAGGACCCCCAGGAATGACTCTTGAATGTAGAGCCAGGCATCAGCCCTGAGCACCGCTGAGTGTGGTCCCAAACCAACCAACCAAACAAGCAAACAAACAAATAAATAAATAAGGACCGAGTGATAAGAGATTGGGGAGGGCGCTTGCCTGACAAAGATCCCTTCCAGCTTTGATCCGTGGCATCCCATAGGTTCTGCCTGCCAGAAGTGACCCCCGAGTCCAGGGTCAGGAGTAAAACCTGAACGCCACCGGCTGTGGCCCCCGAAACAAAAGTAAATAAGAAATAAAATCCTGCAGTTGGACATGTAAGACATGGGGTGTCTCCCGTACACAGCCACTAGGGCTCCTGGGAGCTTTTCCCCTCAGGCCCCCCCAGCAGCCCCCCACCCATCCAGGGCTCCCCAGACCCAAAGCAAGGCCCCTGGCCCAGGGGTCAGCAGAATGTCCAGTTGGCAGCCAGTTCCCCGGCTTAAGAGGCGCCCTGGAGGAAGGCGCCCAGCTCAGACTTCTTCTGCCTCCCTGTGAGTTATCTTGTTTTTGTTTTTGTTTTTTTACTTTTTGGGTCACACCCTATGATGCACAGGGGTTACTTCTGGCTCTGCACTCAGGAATTACTCCTGGCGGTGCTCAGGGGACCCTATGGGATGCTGGGAATTGAACCCAGGTCAGCTGCGTGCAAGGCAAGCGCCCTACCCGATGTGCTATTGCTCCAGCCCCCCGTGAGTGAGTTATCTTGGAGGCCGTGCCCAGAGAGTAATTACTGGGTGACAGTAATTACTGTGGTTCCCAGAAGCCTGGGGTGACGGGGCAACGGGAACAGAGTTGAAGTGATGTGTCAGCTGAACCCCCGAGGTTGAGGACATGGCATGAAGGAGAGACATCTCCTGTTTTTTTTTTTTTCTTTTTGGGTCACACCCAGCGATGCACAGGGGTCACTCCTGGCTCATGTGTAGGATAACATAGCTTCAGGTAGTTTAGGTTTATTGGGTTACTCCCGTTACAGTGCTCCCACTCCTCTTTGTAAACATTGTTTTTCTCTTCTCCTTGAGTCCTTTGCATAGTTTACTCAGAGCCATGTCCTTTTTGTATGGGCACAGGAAGACTGAGCAAATGCTATGCTTTTATAACCTGGGAGTCATTTGACTCTACATGATATTTTCCTCCTGGGCATCTGTTCTCTCAACCTAAGCCTCAGCTGCCCTTACTTCCTAGCACCCCCAAAAGCAGGGTCCCGATGAGGGGACGAGACGGACCCAGGGCAAGCGGTGAGTTGTGTGCTACCCTGGCATCGAGATGGGCCTAGCCGAAGCACCTAATGCTTAACTATAAGTTAAGAGCTTGATCATGGACCTCATGCACTCAGGAATCACCTCTGGCGGTGCTCAGGGGACCCTATGGGATGCTGGGATTCGAACCCGGGTTGGGCGCGTGCAAGGCAAATGCCCTACCCGCTGTGCTATCACTCCAGCCCCCTGTTTTTTGTTTTGTTTTGTTTTGCTTTGTGGGTCACACCTGGCAACGCACAGGGGTTACTCCTGGCTCTGCACTCAGGAATGACTCCTGGCGGTGCCTGGGGAACCCTATGGGGTGCCGGGGATCGAACCTGGGTCGGCTGCGTGCAAGGCACACGCTCTCTCCGCTGTACTATCACTCTGGCTCCTCTTCTGTTCTTCATGAGGAATCCCACCCTGCTCCCCTCCAGTTCCCACTGAAGAGGCGACAGAGGTGGGGAGACACCCCCCCCCGCTTTGCCCCCCCACCAGCCCGTCCTCTTCCTCCAGGACCTAGACCAGTCTTCCAGGGAGTCTCCCCACAATCCAAGACAACAGTCCCTCTCTGCTCTCCGGCTGCTAAAGGGACAGTGGTGCCCTGCCTCCCTCCTGTGCTCCCACCCTAAAGCATTCTGGGCACGCTGTTCTTCCTGAGGGCGAACCCCCTTTAACACTCAGGTTCAAAGTAGAGTGAGGAGGGGCTGAGGCAATAGCACAGTGGGGAGGGCGTTTGACTTGCATGCGGCCGACCCGGGTTCGATTCCCAGCATCCCATATAGTCCCCCGAGCACCGCCAGGAGTAATTTCTGCATGCATGAGCCAGGAGGAACCCCTGTGCAATGCCAAAAAGAAAAAAAAAGTGGGGTGAGGTGAGGAGTGATCCCTGAGTGCAGAGCTGGGAGTAAGCCCTGAGCACTTCGGGTCAAAAGAAAAAGAAAAACAAAAAACAAAAAATGGGTTGGCGGGGCAGGTCAGGCTCTGGATTTGCAAGCTGCTGATCTGGGTTCAATTCCCAGCAACCCATAGGGTCCCCTGAACCCCACCAGATGGGATCCCTGAGCACAAAGCCAGGAGTAAGCCCTGAGCACTGCCAGGTGCATCCCAGCCATCTCCCGCCAAAAAAAAAACGTGGGAGCGGAAGGGCAGGAGAGAGAGTCCAGTGGGACCCCTCCCCCCCAACACCCGAGGTGCTTGTCTACATGTGGAGGACCTTGGCTTTGATCCCTGTGGGAGCAGTCAGGGGGTGATCCCTGAGCACCGCCGAGTGTGATCCAAAGCCAAACTCAGCGAAGGGAAGTCGGCGACCCCGGGCAGCAAACCCCGGGACCCGACAGCGCCGGTGAACTCAGCTCGGAGAAGTTCCTGGGAAGTTGGGAATCCGCCCTCGGGGAATTCCCCCACCCAGTCGCCAGATGGTCGGGAACTGCGTGAGGATTGGAACTTTGTCCCCAGGTCCACTCCTTGGCCGCCATCGTCACAGAGGAGAGAGAAGGTACCACCAGGGCGGACACCAGAGCCTCAGGAGGCAGAGTTCAAGGCTTCGGATTTTCTCTTCCTCATTGTCATGCGAAACCCCTTACTATTTTGGTTTTGTTTGGTTGGTTTTGGTTTGTTTGGTTTTTTTTTGGGGGGGTCACACCCGGCGATGCACAGGGGTTACTCCTGGCTCATGCACTCAGGAATTACTCCTGGTGGTGTTCGGGGGGACCATATGGGATGCTGGGATTCGAAGCCGGATCGGCCGCGTGCAAGGCAAACGCCCTACCCGCTGTGCTATTGCTCCAGCCCCTTGGTTGGTTTTTTGGTTCATTTTGTTTGTTTGTTTTTTGTTTGCTTTTTTTTGGGGTCACACCTGTACTCCTGGCTCCACACTCAGGAATCACTCCTGGTGGTGGTGGGGGACCCTATGGGATGCCAGGAATCGAACCCTGGTAGGCGTCAAGCAAGGCAAACGCCCTACCCTACCCGCTGGACTCTCACTCCAGCCCCTCCCCTTACTATTTTTTTTTATTTTTGGGTCACACCCAGCTTTTGCACAGGGGTTCCTCCTGGCTCATGCACTCAGGAATTACTCCTGGCAGTGCTCGGGGGACCATGTAGGATGCTGGGAATAGAACCCGTGCAAGGCAAAATGCCCTACCCACTGTGCTATTGCTCCAGCCCCCTCCCCTTACTATTTTGAGAGTCTATTTGCTGTTTCTTTTTGGCTCAGCCCCGGCTGTGCTCAGGGATCACTCCTAGCGTTGCTCAGGGGACCCTATAGGGTGTAGGGGACGAAACCCGGGTCACTGTGTGCTAGCAAGTTCTCTAACCCTTGTACTATCTCTCCATCCCCCCAAATTATCTATTTGGGGGGGTAGGGCACACCAAGTGATGCTCCTTGGGGGTTACTCCTGGCTCTGCACTCAGGGATCATTCCTGGTGGGGCTTGGGGGGCCATGTGAGGTGCCAGAGACTGAACCCAGGTGGGCTGCGCGCAAGGCAAGCGCCCTCCCCGCTGCTCTGTCGGTCCAGCCCTGAATCCTTCCAATGGGGAGTCTCAGTAGGGTCCTGGGTCCCCCATCACCAATATCCCCTCCCCCATCCAGTTCCACCCATCTCCCAAGCCTCTTCCCGGCCCCCCCCCCATCCTCTCCCAACCCTCTCCCTTCCTCGGGGGGAGGGGAGGACCTTGAAGGGCCGGCGACAAGCGGTGCCGACACCAATAAGAAGGCTTGGCATTAAACCCCGAGCACCCAACATCCTCTCACCAGCCCCCCCCCCCGGGAAACGATGCATGGAAGGGGGGCTGGGGTCCTTCCCACCCGAGTCCCAGCGACCAAGACCCATGTTCCACTGGGATGCTTGGCCCGGGACTGTCTGCTGCCGTGCTCCCTCCTCTCCTCCTTCCAACGTGGACCTTTCGGTCACAAAGTCATTTTGAAATGAGCTCGGCCCAAGGCCAAAGTCCTACAGTCCAGAGACTCATCTTCTGCCTTCGGTCACCTGATATCAAAGTCAGGAGCCCAGTGGACACAGAGGAGGCCATTCTTAAGCTCAGGTGCGGCCCAGAGCTCCGCGTTTGGGTTTGCATCTCACCTAAAAGTTTTTCCAGGTCATTGTGGCCGCCGCCCCCCCCCCCCCCCCCCGCCACCGAGTACTTTTTGGCCTTCTGCGCATGCGTGACCGCTCCCCGCTCTCCCGCCCGGAGCTGCCTGCCCGGCTCGGTGGTCCCTCCTCTGCCCCCTCCCACCCCCGAACTCCCGGTGGGTCTCCAGCCAGGGCAGGGGGGCAGAGCTGGTGCAAATGGAAGGTGAGTGGGATTGCTAATGGAACGCTGAGTAGCCCAGATGCGGTCCCTCTGCGGTCCATTTCTCGCTGCCCTGGGCAGCCTCGGGGGAGGGGAATCGTTCTCTTGGTCTTCCTCTGCTTCAGTTTGTCTTCCAAGAAATGGGATGACATGAGACGTGAGAGGTAGCTAAACGGAGTGAGTGCAGGCTTTGCACGCAGCTGACCCGGATTTGATGCCCATCACTGCAGAGGAGACCCTGGGCCCTGCCAGGGGTAATCCCGGAGCACTGAGACAGAAGTCAGCCCTGAGCATGCCTGGGGGGGGCGGGTCGAACCCTCCCCCAGAAAAAAAAATGCAGTCCAGAGAGGAGGCCAAAGGACATAGACGGGAGAGAGATAGACAGAAAAAACAGAGAGAGAGAGACAGATAGACAGAGAGACAGAGAGACAGAGAGACAGAGAGAGACAGAGAGAGAGTGAGCGAGAGAGAAAGAGAGGTTAAAGGCTGGAGCACAGACCTGGCAAGCTCAAGGCCCCAAGTTTGATCCCTGGCATTACCTGGCCCCCCTGAGCAATGCAGAGTATAGCCCTCCTTCCCCCCTGCCCCCCCCCAATCTGCAGTGTTTAAGCCACACTGAATCATCCTGCTCACTCAACAGAGCTTGGGAGGTCCCCCCTTTCCAAAAATGAGATTATGGAACATTCTAAAAACAATAGCTTCCTTTCCCCGACATCTTCCCTTTTTCTAACCCTCAAAATGTGTGGTATTGGGGGCCTGGGTGACAGTATAGGGGGGAGGGCTTGCTGCTCTGAATGGGGCCGACTCAGGTTTGATATCTGGCACCCCCTAGGGTCCCCCAAGCTCACCAAGAATGATCCCTGAGCACAGAGCCAGGAGTGATCCCTGAGCACTGCCTTCTTCGGGTGTGGCCCCAAATAAGCAGAAATTAATAAAAGAGTGATAGTACGGCTTGCCTTGCATGGGTGCTTGCCTAGCATGCCGCTGACCCGGGTCCGATTCCTGGGATCCCATAGCCCCCGAGTGCCACCAGCAGTGATTCCTGAGCTCAGAGCTGAAGCTTTGGCCAGATGTGACCCCCCACCAAAACAAAACAAATGCACACACACACACACACACAAAATCAATAAGAAAAAATAGAAAATTTACTGCCATAGATTATCACACACACACACACACACACACACACACACACACACACACAAAGAAAGAAAAGAAAAGCTAGAGAGGGGCTGAGTGATAGCGCAGCCGGGAGGCAGTAGTCTTTGATCTCCAGCACCCCGTATGGTCTCTCAGGGGAGAGCACCAGGAGTAACCGCTGAGCACAGAGCCAGGAGTCAGCCCTGAGCACCGCTGGGGATGGCCCCCTCCCAGTATCTATTTATTTATTTACTTATTTATTTTTTCTTTTTGGGTCACACCCAGCATGCTAAGGGGTTACTTACTCCTGGCTCTGCACTCAGGAATTACTCCTGGCTGTGCTCAGGGGACCCTATGGGATGCTGGGGATCGAACCCGGGTCGGCCTCATGCAAGGCAAATGCCCTACCCACTGGACTATCACTTCGGCCACATATATATATATATACACATATATATATATATATTTTAATAAAACAAAGCTGTTTTACCAACCGGGGGCAAAAACCAGTTACTCCCCATCTTGGAGCCTGGGACCAGCCCTGCTCTGAGCTCCCCCGACTTGTGAAGATCCAGCCTGAATCCCCAGGAGAAAAGCCCACCGAGATGTGGGGGTGGCCCTCCCGCAAGTCCCCTCACCCCCGGCACCCAGCCCCGGGCTGCAGAGAGCACTGGACTTCCTGGCTATGACTTTAAGTTCTTTTTTTATTTTCCGGGCCACACCCCACCATACTCTCGGTTTCTGCTCTCGGTTTCCTCTTGGCTCTAGGCTCAGGGATCACTCCCGGTGGGACTCGGGGAGCCCTGCCCGGTGCCAGATATCAAACCCATCAATTAAGACATGCCCCAGGGGCTGGAGCGATAGCACAGCGGGGAGGGCGTTTGCCTTTCATGCGGCCAACCCGGGTTTGATTCCCAACATCCCATATGGTCCCCCGAGCACCGCCAGGAGTGATTCCTGAGTGCATGAGCCAGGAGTAACCCCTGTGCATTGCCGGGTATGACCCAAAAATAAAAAAAAAAAAAAGACATGCCCCAGTTTGTGGGGGCTAGAGCAATGGTACAGCAGGGAGTGTGCTTGCCTCGCACATAGCTGACCCGGGTTCAATTCCCCCGCATCCCACAGGGTCCCCCGGAGTCCCCCAGAAGTGATCCCTGAGCGCGGAGCCAGGAGGGAGCCCTGAGCGCAGACAGAAGCGGCCCAAACCCCCCCCCCCAACAAAGGAGAAAGTGAAATCCAGAAGAGTCCCTAACCCCACCCCAGAGCACCTGGACTCCGCCATCGGATCTGATGGACCATTGGGAGTTGGAGCCCCCGCTCCCTGTCCCCCACCCCAACCCCTTGAGCGACTTCAGAACCGGGGATCAGGGATCGATGACTCTACTTCCCTCCCTTGCATCCTGGGTTTGATCCCTGGGAGAGAGCAAATCACCTTCTTTTGTGCAGGACAAAGATCCGTCAAAACCTGCCCCGAAGGAGCGTAGATTCACCTCGCACTACTGGGAAGCAGGGACCTGCCAGCCAGACCCGGACTCAGCTCCAGGCACCTGCCCCCACACACACACCCCTCGCAAACCCAGCCCTGGTGCTTGCTCTCCCCAGCAATGGTGCCAGTCCCAAGCTCTCGGTGGTGGCGAGTGCTTCCTGGGCTCGAGGTCAGCCCGTTCCTCCGCTGCTCGAACCCTCGTCGTTCCCTACCTGTGCCCCCAAGGGGCCATGGCGTGGTGGGTGAGCACCAGTGATCAGAGATGGGCACCGTCTGGGCCTGTGGCTTCGCAGCTGGCAGACTTTAGCACTGTCTCCACCTCACCTGGGCAATCATTAACCCTCCTAGGACCGCGCCTTCCGGCTTCGGGAGGGAAGAAGGGACAGCCCAGGGTTAGCGCCCCAGGACTTGGACGTCCAGGTCAGAGACTGCGGCAAAAGCCCCATCTCGGGGGGACTGAGGCAGGCAGGGGGATGGAAGAACCTCAGTGAGCACTTAGGGGTAACATCAGAGCCTCAGAACCCCCATAGCTTGTTTTGTTTTGTTTTGGGGTCACACCAAGCGATGCTCAGGGGTTACTCCTGACTCATGCACTCAGGAATTACTCCTGGCAGTGCTCGGGGGACCCTATGGGATGCTGGGAATTGAACCCAGGTCGACCGCATGCAAGGCAAATGCCCTACCCACTATGCTATCACTCCTGCCCCAAATCCGCTTTAAGACCACCCAGGACCATGGTCCCTGGGACAAAGAAGGTGCCAGAAAGGATCTGAGAGGTACTCTAGCGCAATTAAGACTCTTGCTTATAGAGCGATAGTACAGTGGGGAGGGTGTTTGCCTTGCATGTGGCTGACCCAGTTTCGATCCCCAGCATCCCATAGGGTCCCCCAAGCACCACCAGAAGCAATTCCTGAGCGCAGAGCCAGGAGTAACCCTTCAGCATCGCCGGGTGTGACCCAAAAAGCCAGTTCCCCACCCACCCAAAAAAAGGCTCTTGTCTGCCTTACAGGCAGCTGACCCAGGTTAGATCCCTGCATTGCAGAGAATTTCCCAGACACAGCCAGGAAGAAGCCTGGAGCCCTGTGGGTTGAGGGTCTCAAACCAAACTTAAGGTAGGGGGCTGGAGCGATAGCACAGCAGGTAAGGCGTTTGCCTTTCATGCGGCCGACCCGGGTTCGAATCCCAGCATCCCATATGGTCTCCTGAGCACCGCCAGGAGTAATTCCTGAGTGTAGAACCAGGAGTAACCCCTGTGCATCACTGGGTGTGGCCCAAAAAGCAAAAAAAAACCCAAAAAACAAACTTAAGGTGGAGTCAGTAGGGTGCTGACCTTGCCCACGGTCGACTTCAGTGTGGTCCCCAGCATCCCACAGGGTCCCCTGAGCACCACCAGGAGTGATCTCTGAGCACAGAGTCAGGAGTCAGCCCTGAGCATCACAGGGTATGCCCTCCCCCAAAGAATAAATGAATTAGTGGGCCAGACCAAAGTAAAAATCCCAAACCCAAACAAACGAACACCGGGAGCCACAGGACAGCAGGGCAGTTGTTGCTTGCTTGCTTGCACGAGGATGACCTTGGTTTGAGCCCCAGCATCCCATGGGGTCCCCTGAGCACAGAGCCAGGAGTAAGCCAGGAGTAAGCCCTGAGCCACACCAGTGTGGCTCGAAAACTCGCAAACGTCACTCTGGATAAGAACTGCGAGCTGAAAGTAGGGAAAGGAACAAGTTTGATAACCTCCCAGTACCTGTATGGCAGACCCTAATGCCCAAAAGGAGGGGCCGGGGGCTGGAGCAATAGCACAGCGGGTAGGGCATTTGCCTTGCACACGGCCGACCCGGGTTCTATTCCCAGCATCCCATAGGGTCCCCTGAGCACCGGCAGGGGTAATTTCTGAGTGCAGAGCCAGGAAGAAACCCCTGTGCATCGCTGGGTGTGATCCAAAAAAAAAAAAAGGAGGGGCCGGAGCGATAGTCCAGTGGGGAGGGCGTTTGCCTTGCAGGAGGCTGACCCGGGTTTGATCTTTGGCATCCCAGGGGTGAACCTGAGTGCAGAGCCAGGAGTAACCCCTGAGCATCGCTCTGTGTGACCCAAAAAGCAAAATAAAATAAAATAAAATAAAATACCCAAAAGGAGTGAGAGAGAGAAGAAAAGCACCTGACATAGAGGCTGGCTCGGGGGAGGGGCAGAGGTGGGAGGGAAACTGAGCACACTGGTGGCGGGAAATGTACCTTGGTGAGGCACATTGGATGACTGAAACCCAACCATGAACAGCTTTGAAACTCTGTGTCTCTTGGTGATTCAATTTAAAAGGATAATAACTAAATAAAAGATAATGATAAGCTAAATAAAAAAGGTCATAATAATAATAATACAAGAAAATAATATCCTTTATCTAAAAAGGTAATCTGTCACTGTCATCCCATTGCTCATCGATTTGTTCGAGCGGGCACCAGTACCGTCTCTCAATATAATAATAACTAAATAAGAACAGCTGTCCCAAAATAGTAAAAAAACTTAGACCAACTGAAATATTATAAGAAATTACTATAAACAAGATGTCTCCAAGTTAGAGAAATGAGAAGGAATGGGTAAACTTCTACCAACACAAAGTGCTAAAAGCAACTCAAGAAGAAATAGAAAATCTGAGTAGCCTTTTCTTTTTTGTTTCAGTATTTTTTATTTAATGCAACATCTCCAGCATGTTGTCATTTTAATATGTTGTCCATGTTTTTTTTTAATTTTTAAAAAATTTTATTAATTTTTTTATTGAATCACCATATGGAAAGTTACAAAGGTTTCAGGCATGAGTAGCCTTATAGCAAAATAAAGATTGGATGGGGTGGGCGGGTGGGAGGGATACTGGGAACATTGGTGGAGGAGAATGGGCACTGGTGGAGGGATGTAAACAAAATGCAAATATGAAAGTTCATAAGTTTGTAACTGTATCTCAAGGTGATTCACTCATAAAAATCTAAAAAAATATATAAAAAATTATTTTTTAAAAAGTGATTAATAAAAAGACTCAATAAAAAATAAAATAAAGATTGGATTTGCATATCCAAGTAAAGAACAAGAAAAACAAACAAAAATCCAAACTTTTTTTTTTGGGTCACACCCAGCGATGCACAGGGGTCACTCCTGGCTCTTCACTCAGGAATTACCCCTGGCGGTGCTCAGGGGACCCTATGGGATGCTGGGATTAGAACCCGGGTCGGCCGGGTGCAAGGCAAACTCCCTACCCGCTGTGCTATCGCTCCAGCCCCCAAACTTTTCTTTTCTTTTCCAGACTTGGCGAACCTGTTCTTTCTGGACCACAATTCCCGTCATTCCAAGGCTGGAAGGGCCCATCCCTACCCAGATGCCCAGGAATGGGTACAGAAGGAGAAGGAGGCAGGAAAGGGGCTGGACTTATCATCCTGAAAAAAAAAATACTGAATTCCCTGACAAACCCGATGGACCTCTTAGCTTCTGTGTTAGAAACCACAATGCTCAGGAATAGGGAAAGGCTGAAGGTGGGGGCGGGGGATGGGGAATGGTGGGAGGGAAACGGGGGACACTGGCAGTGGGAAATGTTCACTGATGAGAGAGGGATGTTGTATCACTGTATGACTACAACCCAACCATAAACAGAGTTGTAATGGTCTATCTTATGGATATTCAATTAAAAATTAAAAAAATAATAATAAGGTGGTGTTCTTGCTAGCTTCAGTCAGCTTAATCAGTGGCTGAATAAATAGCAGGACTCCTATATTTAACAATAAAGGAAGAAAAAAAGGAAGGAAGGAAGGAAGGAAGGAAGGAAGGAAGGAAGGAAGGAAGGAAAGAAGGAAGAGAAATAGAAAGAAAAAGGAAAGAGGGGCTGGAGCGATAGCACAGCAGGGAGGGCATTTGCCTTGCACGCAGCCGACCTGGATTTGATTCCCAGCATCCCATATGGTCCCCTGAGCATCGCCAGGAGTAATTCCTGAGTGCAAAGCCAGGAGTAACCCCTGTGCATCGCCGGGTGTGACCCAAAAGAAAAAAGGAAGGAAAGAAACAGAGAAAGAAAGAAAGAGAGAAGAAAGAAAGAAAGAAAGAAAGAAAGAAAGAAAGAAAGAAAGAAAGAAAGAAAGAAAGAAAGAAAGAAAGAAAGAAAGAAAGAAAGAAAGAAAGAGAGAAAGAGAAAGAAAGAAAGGAAGAAAGAAAGAAAGAAAGAGAGAAAGAGAAAGAAAGAAAGAAAGAAAGAAAGAAAGAAAGAAAGAAAGAAAGAAAGAAAGAAAGAAAGAAAGAAAGAAAGAAAGAAAGAAAGAAAGAAAGAAAGAAAGAAAGAAAAAGAAAGGAAGGGAAAAAAGGGGCTAGAACAATAGCAGGTATTTGCCTACACATGGCTAACCCGGGTTCCATCCCCAGTATTCCACAGGGTCCCCCAACTCTGCCAGGAATAATCTAAAAAGCCAAAAAAAAACACCCCACCACAACACATCACTTTTCTTTTTTTGCCTTTTGGGTCACACCCGGTGATGCTCAGGGGTTGCTCCTGGCTCTGCACTCAGGAATTACCCCTGGCGGTGCTGGGGGACCATATGGGATGCTGGGACTCAAACCTGGGTCGGCCGCGTGCAAGGCAAATGCCCTACCCGCTGTGCTATCACTCCAGACCCTCTTTTCTTTTTTTTTAAGCCACACTCATCAGTGCTCAGCATTTACTCCTGGCTCAGTACTCAGGGATGACTCCTAGCGGTGCTCCGGGGGACCCTGTGCACTAGGGGATCGAACGCAGGTCTGCAGTGTGCAAAACCCCCAGGAGTTAAGCCCTGAGCACTGCCGGGCATAGCCCAGAAACCCAAAAGCAAAGGAAGTCCGGAGTGAGTCAGCCTCGCTTGGGCGCTTCCCAGCTCTTAAACCTCCCCGAGTTCTCGCCCCTCCATGTTGCCTTGAATCAGAGCGTGGATGAGACGCTTATGACTTAGCGTCCGGGACTCTTGGGCTGATGAAGTCAGAGTCTATTCCCGGCTGCACTGAAGCAGATCACAGCCCCGCCCAGCTCTGGCCCGGCTAGGAGGGGATGAAGGTCATTGTTCTCTCGGGGCGGGGCACGCAGCCTGTGTCTTGTCACCCCTGGGAGTTTCCACGCCTGACTCACCACCATTAACATCTCCTCTATTTCTCCCACTGGGTTAAATTACTCTGCAGTGACTGTCTAACGGGCCTGGGGACTTGCCAGCCACACCCCAAACCCCCGATCCACTCCTTGATTTAATCCTGGTCATCCGAGTCCACACGCTCCATGGACTCAGTCCTGTTCCCAGTCACATACTTCATGAGATCGATCCCAGGGAATCAATGCAAGTGCAGCAGAGAACGGGGCCTGGTGCATGCCAGGGAAGAACACTCAGGGGCCAGAGAGAGAGCACAGTGGTTAGGGTCCTTCCCTTGCACGTGGCTGGATGACGTGAGGTTGAAAGATAGGACAGCGGATAAGGTGTTTGCTTTGTACACCACAGACCTACATTCGATCCCCCAGCACACAGGGTCCCTGAAAACTTCCAGGAGTGATCCCTAAGTACTGAGCCTGGAATAAGCTCTGAGCACTGACGGGTGTGGCTCAAAAAACAGAAAAGAAACATGTTTTATGAGGTTTTTTTTTTGGGGGGGCAGCTTTTTGGGTCCTACCCGGTGATGCTCAGGGATTACTCCTGGCTCAGGAATTATTCCCGGTGGTGCCCGGGAGGTGCCCTGAACCCAAGAAAAGGAAATGAAAAAGCAAGTGTGATGGCAAAGGAAATAAGCCAACACAAGAGGCTAACTATTGATTCCAAAAATGAGTGGGCACTGCCCAGAGCTAGGGAAGGAGTGAAAACAGAGTTATTGTTTAATAGTTCATGAGTTTCAAATTTGCAAGATGGGACGAATTCTGGGGCGGATGTATTGGTAATGTATTGTACACTGCCCCACGGCTAAAAGACTGTATTGTTGGGGGGGGGTGGGCGGCAGGAGAGATAGCACAGAGGATAGGGCGTTTGCCTGGCACACGGCCGGCCCGGGTTCGATCCCCGACATCCCATAGGGTCCCCCAAAGCACCGCCAAGCTTAATTCCTGAGTGCAGAGTCAGGAGTAACTCCTGAGCATTGCAGGGTGTGGCCCAAAAAGTAAAAAAAAAAAAAAAGAAAAGAAAAAAAGAAAGAAAAAGACTATACTATATTGTTGGGGGCTGGAGGGATAGCACAGCAGTTGGGTGTTCGCCTTTCACGCGGCCGACCCGAGTTCGATTCCTTCGCTCCTCTCGGAGAGCCCGGCAAGCTACCGAGAGTATCGAGCCCGCATGGCAGAGCCTGGCAAGCTACCCATGCGGATTGGATATGCCAAAAACAGTAACAATAAGTCTCTGAATGAGAGACGTTACTGGTGCCCGCTCGAACAAATCGATGAGCAACCGGATGACTATATTGTTGGGGGCTGGAGGGGTAGCACAGGGAGGAGGGCACTTGCCGTCCACACAACTGACACAGGGTAGAGCCCCGCTTTCCATAAGCTGCCCTGAGCACTGCCAGGAGTGATCCCTGAACAGAGTCAAGAGTTGACCCTAAGGGCCAGAGCTATAGCACAGTGGGGAGGGCGTTTGCCTTGCTGGTAACTGACCCGGATTAATCCTCCCCATCCCCACCCCCCATCCCCCCGCCCCCCCCCCCCCCCCGCATGCCTTCCATAAAGTGCCCTGGGTACTGCCAGGAGCACTTTCTGAGTGCAAAAGTCAGGAGGAAGCCCTGAGATCGCTGGGTGGGACCCAAAAATAGAAGGAAAAATAGAGTCATGCTTGAACACCACAGGGTGAGGCCCAAACACCAACCAACATTTTTTATTTTTATTTTTATTTATTTATTTATTTATTGCTTTTTGGGTCACACCTGGCGATGCACAGGGGTTACTCCTGGCTCTGCACTCAGGAATTACCCCTGGCTGTGCTCAGGGGACCATATGGGATGCTGGGATTTGAACCCGGGTCGGCCGCGTGCAAGGCAAACGCCCTACCCACTGTGCTATCTCTCCAGCCCCCCAACCAACATTTTTGAAAAGTGCATTTTTGATTATGTGTATTTAAACACCTGGCTTCCTCCTGGCTCTGTGCTCAGGAATCAGTCCTGGTGGGGCTTGGGGGAACATTTGCCTTACTGGGGAATCAAACCGGGGTAGCAACACTCAAGGCAAGCACCTTTCCCCCCCCCCACACACACACCATGCTATCTTTCTGGCCCCTCCCAGACCTTTGCCCTCTATCTGCCTATCACAGTTTTGGCCTGTGAGTCTCTGTCTGTCACCAGGGCACCTGTCTGTTGATCCCCAGGTGACCCCAGAAAAACTCCCAGATTGGACCCTGGTGATTCGGGTCTGAGTAACAGGCTCTGAGGTGTCTCCAGGGAGTGGGGCCCAAGGGTGAGGCAGAAAGGAGGGTGGCCCCCAGGGCTGGACCCATAGTGCAGCAGGTAGGGTGCTTTGCCTTGCACGAAGCCAACTGGGGTTCGATTTTGGCAACCCATAGGGTCCCCCCCCAGTAATTCCTGAGTATGACCAGGTGTGACCCCAAAAACCAAAAGAAAAAAAAAAGAGGAGGCTGTAGCGATAGCACAGCGGGTAGGGCATTTGCCTTGCATGCAGTCAACCTGGGTTCGATTCCCAGCATCCCATATGGTCCCCCGAGCACCGCCAGGAGTGATTCCTGAGTGCAGAGCCAGGAGTAACACCTGAGCATCGCCGGTGTGACCCAAAAAACAAAATAAATAAATAAATACACAAATACATAAATAAAAATTAAAAAAAGAAAGAAAAGGGGGGTGGCCCCATCATTTACCCGCGGGGTACCCTGGGTGAAGTATTGCACCTTCCTGCCAGCACTACCCCCAAGGTGGGGGAGGGGTCGCTGTATTTTGTGAATAGCCATGGAGACAGAAAGACAGTCGGACCTTGTTCTTCATATGAGGGGCCCTCAGTTCTCAGGCCTTAACGCTTGGCTCTACGCTCAGGGATCACTCCTGCGGCTTCCGGGAACACGACGGGGGTGCTGGGGATCGAACCCGGTTGACCTCGTGCACCTGATCATTTCAGGCCCAGCACTTTGCTGTTGTTTGGGGGGGTCACACCTGGCCATGCACAGGGCTCTCTCCTGGCTATGGTGGGGCTCGGGGGACTGTAAGGGGTACCGGGGATCGAACCCAGCCCGGCCGCATGCAAGGCAAGCACCTTACCCGCTATACTATCTCTCTGGCCCTCTCTCCCCGCTCACCCCCCCACCAGTTTTGTGCATATTCTTCAATTGCATGAGCCAGGAACAAGATGATTTCTGTGAACCCCTAAAACCGTCTTCCTGACTGATAGTGGGTGGTTTTATTGGGAGGGATTTTGGTGATACTGGAAGGTCAAACCCAGGCGTGCAATTTTGTGGAACTCTCGGGCGTATCTGTTTGCAGGTGGCATATACATATTTATGAGATCATGCATATTCATGAGAGACGAGGGTGTTTGCAGGATGTTATGTCTATTACTGAAAACTGTAGCCTATGAGTACTAGATTTCGGGGGGGGGGGGGAAAGGTCAATTGAGCATGCTCAGACATTCCGCACTCCCTGTGCCGAACCTTGTCGGATTAGGGGCGGAGACTTAAGCAAGGGAGGTGGAGTAAGTATTTAGTATTGTAATAAGTAGCTTGTGTGCAAATTCCAGCCCTCGGTCAGCTGAATCCTGCCCTGGCGCCTAATGAAACTGTTTGTGCTCCTCCTGTAGGAATGTTATTTATGGACAGCTCCTAGAAACATCTGGCCGTTTGGGGAGGTCATTCCCCTGGTAACCCACAAAGGCATGAAATTAACAAGAGTAACAAAGAGCCAGAACAGAAAACAGTCGCTTTATTTTTTCGATTCTTAGTGTATGCTTTTTAAATGGACCGTTTTCAGAGCGGGTGTGATAGCGCTGTAGGCAGGGCGTTTGCCTTGCACGTGGCCAACCCGGGTTTGATCCCCAGCACCTTGTAGGGTCCCCCGAGCCCGCCAGGAATGATCCCTAAGCATGGAGCCAGGAGTAAGCACTGAGCAGGGTCAGGGCTGGCCCCAAAACTAAACAACCAAACAAAAAAATCCCGTTTCTAATGACTGGAGCCATAGTATAGCAGTAGGGCACTTTGCTCTGCAATGTGACTGGCCTAGGTTACATTCCCTGACACCTCATGGGTCCTCTGAGGACCACCAGGAGTGACTCTTGAGCACAGAGCCCAGAGTAAAAACTGAGCACCTCCCAGGGTGGCTCAAAAAGCAAACCAAAAGGAAAAATTTTGATCCTAAAAACTTCTAGAGTGGAGCCTTGGGGAGGGTGTTTGCCTTGCATGTGGCCAACCTGGGTTCGATCCGCGGCATCCTATACGGTCCCCTAAGCACCGCCAGGAATGATTCCTGAGTGCAGAGCCAGGAGTGACCACTGATCTTTACAGAGTGTGGCCTACTAAAAAAAAAAAAAATCTTCCAGAGAAGAAGGTGGCTTCCTGGTTAACACTTGCCTTGCATATATGAGATTTTGGTTTGATCCCTGGTTATGTAAATAAATCATAAAAATTTATTTGTCCTTTGTCCTTTGGGGCTGGAGAGAGAATCAGCAAGTAGGGTGCTTGCCTTGCACACAGGTGACCTGACTTTGATTCCCAGCACCCCATAGGGTACCTTTGAGCCCCAGCAGAAGTGATCTCTGAGTGCAAGATAAGGATCCTGCTAGCTGCAGTATAGCTCTGTCCCCATAGTAGAGAGTTTTAACAGTGTCATCCTAACAAAGAGGTAAGTATGTAAGAACGCCAGTATAGGGGATGTGTTCCCTAGTTTCATCTTGGGAAATATTTTGTAACATGTATGTTTCAATATGCTCCGAGCCGCTTTAAGTGATGTTAATTGCATCTCAAGAACGATCAGGGTGAAGACAGTATACATAAAAAGTAACAGACTGCGACCGGAGAGAGGGTACAGTGGCTAGGGTGCTTGCCTTGCAGGCAGCAGACTTGGGTTTGATCTTCAGCATCCGCTACAGTGCCACAAGCACCATACGGTCTCCGGAGCACCGCCAGTGTTGAATCCTGAGTGCAGAGCCAGGAGTAAGCCCTGAGTATCGCTGGGTTGTGGCCCCAGAACCAAAAAGAAAAAAAAAAGTTACAGATTGGACCTCAAACACATGCTGTAGCATTTCCACAGTTAGTCCGTTTAAACAACGTTTTGAAAACAGAAAACGAATCTTTTGGGGACTGGAGAGAGAATATAAGGTGTGTTTACCTTGTTTAGTTTGTTTTTGCTTTTCTTTGAAGGGGTTGGTGGAGGGGGGGGGCGAGGTTGGGACGGCACCAGGGGCGCTCAGCCCCTAATTCCTAACTCTGGACTCGGGAGTGCCCCCTGGTGGTACTCCGCGGTAATATATGCCGTACAGGGGATTGACGGCAAACCCCTTACCCACTGGCCCCAAAGGTTATGATTACATTAAGGTGAATATAGAAGAACTTCATTGCACTTTATACATAAGCTTTGTTCGTTTTGCTGTACAGATGTAATTTATACCGGTAAGTAGACCTTATCTTTATATTACTTTGATTTGGAGGCCACACCCGGCAGTGCTTAGGATTTACTCCAATTTAATGGAGCACTAATCTAATTTAGTGGGCTCTGTGCCTGAATGAGACTGTAACATATAATTGTGATGGAAGGAAAATTTTGTTGAAAAGTAAGTGACAGGGATGGGAGAGAACATATATAGTAGATATGGGGCTTGGCTTGCACACAGCAGTCCTGGGGTCCATCCCAAGTAACCTACAGGATCCCCTGAGCAAGAGTGATGCCTGAGCACAGAGCCAGACTAAA
Organism: Sorex araneus; assembly: GCF_027595985.1. NCBI lineage: Eukaryota > Metazoa > Chordata > Mammalia > Eulipotyphla > Soricidae > Sorex > Sorex araneus. The sequence goes on from NC_073303.1 coordinate 249,153,873, forward strand.
CCATGAGCACTGCTGGGTGTGGCGAAAGGGAAATAATAAAATAAAAGCTACAGTTAGGTATAAAGCAGATGTCACCAAGGTATGGCTTTATCTTGCACATGGCTGACCAGAGTTTGATCCCCCGCATAGCATATGGTTCTGCAAGCACTGTTAGGAGTGATTCCTGAGTGCAGAGCCAGTAGTAACCTCTGAGCATTATTGGTGTGGTCCAAAAAAAACCCAATAAATAAATAATTTACGTTTAAAATAATAAAAAATAAAAATTAAAAAAATAAAATAATAATAATTTTAAAAAGCAGGTGTCAGGTGAAATAATAATTTTCTGTCACTGGGTGGTTAGACTTTAAAGAAAATACCGTTCAGGTCAGAGCTAGTACAGCAGGTAGGGTGTTTGCTTTGCACAAGGCCAACCTGGGTTCAATCCCCAGCATCCCATATTTTCCCCGGCGCCCACAGGGAGTGATCCCGGAGTACAGAGCCAGGAGTAAGTTTTGAGCACCGCCGGGTGTGGTCGAAAACCCAAAATAAATGAATTAAATTAACTTTAAAAATACTATTTCTTCTAAAACCTGTATTGCTTGAAGTATGTTAAGAGCTCAACAAATGGAAATAGATTTTTTCTTTTTTATAGAGTATTCACAATAATTTATGACATTCAATATTCCAACACCAATCCCACCACCATTACATCTTCCCACCACCAGAGACGGAAATTTAAATCAATCAATCAGGGCCCAGGAAACAGCTCATGGATAAAACAACAACAACAAAAACCACGTGGTTACATGCCCCACGTCGCGGTTCCCCAGGTTGGCTGGGGGCAACCAGGAGTGGGGGGCTAGGAATAGTTCCTGACAACCATAGGGTGTCATCCCCCCCAAAAAAAAAAGAAAACGAATCAACTAACTTAATAAATAAATCCACCAAAACTCAGCAGAGGGCTCTTGGGGGCAACCAAACTCCAAGCTGAGAAAACGGAGTCTTGAGCGGGAGAGTCCAGGCGAGGGCTGGAAAGACTACAACTCCCGGCATGCTCCAGCTGGACCGCGGCACGCTGGGAGCTGTAGTCCTCGCGGGTCAGACTTGCTCAAGGAGGGTGAGCGGCTGGGGGTCCCCTCTGGGACTGGGGATGCGGGACCTGAGCCGTATCAGCCGCTCTCTCTGGTCCAAGCTGACACTGACGCTGGACATACACGCCTCCTTGTCTCCGGAGTTTCAACCTCCGCAAGGAATTTGCATCATTTCACCGCTGGCAAACTGAGGCTCCAGCGCATGGTCCAAAGGGAAAACCCAAACGAACTGACTTTCGAGTCTCTGTTTTTATGTATTAGCTCCCGGGCCCCACACCCCAATACCCCAATCTAAATCTGGGAGGGAGAACAAAGTAAGATTTTTCTTTTTGTGTGTGGGGGGGTCTTACAAGGCGATGCACAGAGCTTACTCCTGGTTCTTCATCACTTCTGGCTGTGCTCGGAGGACCCTATGGGGGGGGGGGGTTGCCAGGGATACAGCTCTTTCGCTCCGACCCCCAAAGTAAGATTCTTTGACCTTCCAAGGGGCGGGTCGTATTTTCTTCCCCAATTTCACTGGTTCGGAGTGGGATTCCGGAGGCTGGTCCAAGGTCACACTACTGCAAGCGCGCAGCTGGGGTGCCCAGCTCCGGGGCGCTGCGCCCTTGCACGCCCTTTGCCGCCGGCCGGCGGGTGGGCGTGGCCTGCACAGCCCGCCGCTCCCGGCATGGCCACGCCCGTGTCCGTCCTGGCCACGCCCCCGCCCGTCCTGGCCACGCCCCCGTTCGGTACCGGTAGCTCCGCCCGCGCCGGGATCCACCTGGATTGCACGGAGCGGGCGGGAGCGGGATCTCGGGTGCAGCGGAGCCGCCGGTGTGGGCCCCGCTTGCGCGCATGTCCACCCGGGGCTGAGGGCCGCGGAGGCCTCAACTTGCACGGAGCAGCGCCGGGGCCGCAGCGGGACCGAGACTCCGGGCTGCAGCCGGAGCGACGCGCCGGCCGCCCGGTGCGGGTGGAGCCCCGCCGCGGCCCCAGGTAACGCCGGGCTCTGTGCACCGCAGGTGCGGTAGCAGCAAGGACGGAGCGCCAAAGGGCGGCTGCCGCCGGATCGGGGAGCGCAGCGTCTTGCAGCGAGGGCTTTCGGTCCGCAGAGCCCGGAGCTCGCTGCCCCGGGACGCGGAGCCAGAGCCGCTCTGCGCAGCGCTCGGTCCGGTGGGTCCAAGCGTCTTACTTGGGAAAGCGCCTGGAAACTACAAGTCCCAGCATGCTCCGCGCCCTGCGCATGCCCTGATCGTTACGCCCGTGTCGCCCGGCTTACAGGTCCGGCCCAGGCGCTGGGATGACTCCGAAACAGGGTCCGCGCAGTAGTAGTTGCTCAGCCATCCATCTCCAAACATTTCACCACCAGTGCAGGTGCCAGCCTCCGGAAAATGAGAGTATCTTAGGCACCCCCCACCCCCAGCCTTGCAGCGACTGCGAGTTGGGGAACCGATCTCTTCTTTTCCAGCGCAATCGTTACTGCTGGCAGGATGTCGGGGGTCCAGAGAGGGTCTCTGCCTTGTCCAAGGTCACCCAGCTTCCGTTGCCGGAGGGCGGGGAAGTCGCCGTGAGGTTGGGGCTGGGGGGGCCCGGAAAGGCAGTGAGGGGGCTGGCGCGGATCCGAATAGAGGAGATGGTGGAGAGGGAGAGGGAGGGGGGGAGTCGGTGGTACTCATCGTTCTGGGTCGTCCCTCCTACAGTAGAACTCCCTTCTGCATCGACACGGTGGGGTGTCTGCCTCCTGCTCTGCAGCCCCTAAGGGGTTAAAGGGCTGCAGGCGAGAAGGAACCAAGCCTGGGACGTGCGAGGGACTGAGCGTCGTCCCACATCCCGGTTTGGACGGGGGTCGGGGGTGGGGTCGGGGGGGGCGGAGGCGGTTGCTAGTAGGTGGTACCTTCGGTGCCCACACAGCGAGCCTTGCAGATGCGCTTTACTGGGTGCTGGGGGGTGGGGGATTTCAGCGCCACTCGCCTCCTTGGCTTCCCGCCCCAAGCCCACCCCCTTCCCTGGAAGCTAGTGAGAGGCAGAGAGCCTGGGCCGGCCCCGGAGGCCGGCGTCAGACGGCGTTAATCCTTCTGCGTGGCCTGTCCCCTGTTCCCTCGGCAGCTGACGGAGAGAGGAACGGGACAGCAGCTCCGGCAGTGCCATTGGTCAGTGCAGTTGCCGTGGGCCACCGCTGTTACCATCCCAGCCTGGCAGACCTGGTCACGGCCCTACAGTCTCAAAGCTGGAGGGATGATGCTACAGGGGACCCCTTGACCCTTGACCTCCATCTGCACCAGCTCGCATGCTTTCTTTTCTTTTTTCTTTCTTTTCTTTTTTCTTTTTGCAGGGAAGGGTGGGGGCGGCACACCTGGCAGTACTCAGTGCTTATTCTTGGCTCTGCACTCAGGAATCACCGCTGGTGGACTCAGGGGACCATATAAGATGCTGGGGATGGAACCCGGGTCAGCCTTGTGCAAAGCAAGCACCCTACCCAATGAACTAGGAGATTCAGTTCTTTTTCAGGGGCGCTGCTCTTTTTCAGGGGCGCCTGTGAGGGGGGCTCAAGAGGTGAAGGGCAGTGAATTTAGCCAAGTGCATTTGACAAGGGCACGTCACCCTTCACAGTGAGGTGTGGAGTTACACCAGGCTGTGCTGTGTGTTCTGGGGGGGCTCGGCAAACCTCTCTGTTCTGCTCAGAAGGCTGCCTCTGGGGAAGGAGGGTTGAGGGGTCTAGGAAGCAATGGTATCTTTTGAGTCCAAGTGTTGGGTATTGGCTGAGGAGGGGGATGGGACAGCCCCCCCCCCCCCGCCCCTGGGATACCCCCTCACTTAATCCCTACCGTTGATAGCTTTGGGGTGGAACTTTGGAAATTGACATGCAGTGTTTTTTTTGTTTTTCTTTAGCAGAGGGACTGGAGATTTGTTCTGATTTGGGGGCCTCACCCAGCAGTGCTCAGGGCTTACTCCTGGCTCTGCGCTCAGGCATCACTCCTGGCGGGCTTGGGGGATGAGATGGGGTGCCAGGGACTCTTGCTTGGCCGCGAGTTCAAGTTTTGGTGGCGCCTGGGCATGTCATTTATGAGGGCCAGGGAGGGCTCTTGAACAAGCTAGGCATGAGGGACACCCCTGTTAGACCCCTAGCACCCCCAGGAGCAATCCTTGCCGCAAAGAGCTCGTGAGCCCCAAGGGGTGTGCTCCCCTAACAAATGGCATGGCATCGGGCCGGAGGAGTCGATATTGGAGAGTGAAAGGAAGTCAGGTCATCTGGCTGTGTGTGGCTGGGCTGGTCACTGTGCCACTCTGAGCCTCACGCCCGGGCCTGAGGCTGATTCATGCTGAGCAGCCCTGCACCCTAGTGGATTCTGGGGGAACTGCAAGTACACTACAAAAATCCCCTTATGAGCCCCCGGGGGAGGGGGGGAGAGAGAAAAAAAGGCTTGAATATGAACGTGACTGTACTTGATTGTGATGTGCGGGATATTGAACTCGGATCTCCACTCATGCTGGGCTCCACCCCCAGACAAGACAGGAATGATTTTTCACTGCCCTCTTGTAGCTGATTTTGATATTTGGGGCCATTCCTAGTGCCTCGGCGGCTCCTTACCAACTCAGTGCCAGGGGGTGGTTAGTGGGGTGCGCAGGGGACCCTGTGCAGTGTTGGGGGTCTCACCCAGGACCTCCTGCACGCGAAGCATGCGATCTAGTCCTTGAAGTCTCTCTCTGTAACCGACCTGGGTTGGATTCCTCCGTCCCTCTCGTAGAACCCGACAAGCTACCCGTGGCATATTCGATATGGCAAAAATAGTAACAATACGTCTCACAATGGAGACGTTATTGGTGCCCACTCACGCAAATCGATGAACAACAGGACGACAGTGCTACTCTTTTTAGTTTTGCAAAAAAGTGGGGTGCAGCCAGTATGTGAATCCTTTTTAATTTTTATCTCTTGGGGGGCACCTCCCCAGTATACTACTCAGGTTGTTGTTGTGATTTGGAAGCCTCACCCAGCAGTGCTCAGGGCTTACTCCTGGCTCTGCACTCAGGCGTCTCTCCTGGCAGGCTTGGGGGATGAGATGAAATGCCGGGGACGGGACTCTGGCCGGCCCAAGTTCAATCCCTGGCATCACATATGGTCCCACCAGGAGAGCGCAGAGCCCAAAAACCAAATAACTAAATATAATTAAAAAAAATTTTTTTTTTTGCTTTTTGGGTCACACCTGGCAATGCACAAGGGTTACCTCCTGGCTTTGCACTCAGGAGTTACTCCTGGCAGTGCTCAGGGGACCCTATGGGATGCTGGGAATTGAACCCGGCTTGGCCGCGTGCAAGGCAAACGCCCTACCCACTGTGCTATTGCTCCAGCCCCTAAAAAAATATTTTAATTAAAAAAGTTTCCATGCACTGTGGGGGTCACCCAGGTAATGCCTGAGCCGTTGAGCACTGCTGGTGGAGCATGCAAGGCAAGCTCTGCTCCTGCCGCCCTTTCTCTCTGGCCCCTCCAAAAGCCTTTTTTGTTTGTTTGTTTGTTTTTGGGTCACACCCAGTGATGCTCAGGGGTTACTCCTGGCTTTGCATTCAGGAATTACTCCTGGTGGTGCTATATGGGATGCCGGGGATCGAATCTGGGTCGGCTGCATGCAAGGCAAACGCCCTCCCCGCTGTGTTATCGCTCGGGCCCTCCAAAAGCCTTTTTTTTTTTTTTTAAGTATCAACTGAGTAAAAAAACAACCAGAACAATGAGTGCAGCACATCTGCTGCGATGACCGTTCTGGGGTGAAATCAGAAGGTTGGGCGCATGCGGTCTGGAGCTCACAGATGCGGGCCTGGTTTCCGTACAAGCTGGGCAAGGCTCGTAAACACCGGAAGAGGGACCCAGAGCCATAGTACGACGACGGGTAGTGCCTTTGCCTTGCACATGGCCAGCCCGGGTTTGATCCCTCCTATCCCATAGGGTTACACCTGCCCCTCCCCGCCCCGGGCGTCCCAGGAGTCAATCCTGAGTGTGGAGTGAGCAGTAAGCCCTGATCCTTGCTGGGTGTGACCCAAAAGAGCCAAAAATAAGGAAATAAAACACAGGAAGAGAACAGGCGAGGAAGGAAGGGGACGATGGGCCGGGCCAGCTGGCTCGCCGTGCCCAGGACAGGGAGGTGGCAGGAAGGGAAGCCAGAGCTGCTTCTTGGCGCACTTGGGGTGCTGGGGAGCAGGGGCCCGAGAAGCCGGGAGCTGGGTGCTGTGTTGGGGTGATGCCAGAGGCGCCCGAGAAGCCGGGAGCTGGGTGCTGTGTTGGGATGATGCCAGAGGCACCGGATTGGGGATTACGTTCTCTCCCTTTCACATATGGGCAGGGTTTGGTGCTCAGGGCTGACTCCTGGCTTGGTGCTCAGGGCTTGGGGACCACATAGGGTGCTGGGGATTGAATCAGAGCTGGCCTTGTGTGAGGCAAGTGCCCCACCTGCTGTTAGGGGTCAGAGTCGGGGATAATGAAAGGTTGCAAGGACTACAGGAGGGAATTGGGGGGGGAGAGGCTAAAGGAAGTATAGCCAATAGGGCCATTGCCTTACACGCGGGGTCTCCGCGTCACCAGGAGTAATGTTGGCTCTATGGTCAGGGGTCACTCCTGGTGGGCCTAGGGGACCCTATGGGATGCCAGGATGGAACCCGGGTTGGCTGCAAGCAAGGCAAGCACATTCCCTACTGTACTTTTTTTTTTCTTTTTAATTTTTTGCTTTTGGGGTCACACCCGACAATGCACAGGGGGTTACTCCTGGCTCTGTACTCAGGAATTACCCCTGACGGTGCTCAGGGGACCATATGGGATGCTGGGAATCGAACCTGGGTCGGCCGCGTGCAAGGCAAACGCTCTACCCGCTGTTCTATTGCTCCAGCCCCAGTGAGAATATTTCTATTGTAACTTATTTAGAAAGGTGTGAGGGGAGAGAAAGAAGTACAGAGAAGTACGTGTTCAAAACAGAACACAGGCTTCTCCAGAGTGGACAAAGGCCTGCCAAGAATCAGACAAGCAAGTGAGGTAGGGAGAACATGGGCTTGCAGAGAAAGCCCCATTATTGGTTTTGAAAGTAAATGTCCAGGGCCAGAGAATAGCACAGGTGACCTTGCGCGTGGCTAACCCAGGTCCAGTCCCTGCCTCCTCGTAGAATCGCCTGAGCACTGCCAGGTATGGCCCCCAGACCAATAAGGCAAATGCCAAAAAGCACAGGCTCTAGGGGCTGGGGAGAGAGCACAGTGAGGCTCCTGCTTTGCAAATCAGCCGATCCCGGATTATCAGATCAGCATCCCAGAGGGTCTTCCCAGCATCACCAGGAGTAACTCTTGAGCTCAGAACCAGTAGTAAACCCCTAGCATTGCTGGGGTGTGGCCCAGAAACCAAACCAAACAAACAAAAGACAATAAATCCATCTCTCTTCTAACCCAGTTCTCCTTCCCTGGGTTCTCTGCTTCCTGCTGTGAATTTCCTGCATGTCCTAGTCACTCTCAAAGATACTGTATATATTCCAGACTGTAAAGATGGGTACATAGTTAACACTCTGTTTAACGTGGGTTTTTTTTTTTTTTTGGTCACACCCAGCTGTGTTGGGTGACCATGTGATGGAACTGGAATAGCAACAACCAGTGCTTTCTGCCTGGAGTAATCCCTGAGCACTGCTGGTGAGACCCAAAAAGACAAAAAAAAAAAAAAAGTAAGTAGCCAAGTGCTATCATTTACCCAGCCCTTGTTTTCAAAATTTTTTTGGCGGGGGGATGGGCTACTCGCCTCGGGTGCTTAGGGCTTCCTTCTGGCTCTGTACTCAGTGATCACTTCTGGGTGCTGGGGATCGAACGTGGGTCCACTGTGTGCACAAGAGCCTTACCCTCTGTACTGTCTTTCTGGCCCCTGGGGAATGTTTTTGATCTGGATTTATGAAATATATCAAAGCATCTCTCTGAACACACATATACACCTCACCTCCCACCCCCAGCAGCTTGCCTCATTCACATTTTGTCTTTTGTTAGAGGCTCACCGTAACAACTATGGCAGTCCAGGTTAATCCAGAGACGCCTAGTTTCTTGATTCCCTGCATGCATTGTTCTTTTCTAGATCCGCACCCAACTCCTGGGTTACTTAGAATATTGCTGAATTTTCTTTTTTGACCTATGCAATTGAATTTGGAGGTAGTTCTTACTTTGTAGCGTGTCTGCTCAGGGCTGAAACCGGCAGACAACTACATTTCCTAGTTCTGTGACTTGGGTTAGCAGAGTCCCGATTTATCCTCTACTACCTATCTGTTAAACTGCGAGACTGTCGTAGTAATCCCTATGTCTCAGAGCTGCTGGGAGCACAGTTCAAAATTAAAAACTTCATTGCATTTGGTTCCCCAGTCCCCCAAGCTAACGAGCACTCCAAAAGGCGCCCCTAGCTCCTGGCCAGCCCTGATTGCCCATCAGAGCCAGTTTCCTACCACCCAAAGCTGGCGACTGTTCCCCGCCCCTTTTCCTAGCCACGCTGGGGGCGAGGCGCTAAAAACATCTCTGTGACGTCAGCGCGAGCTGGCCAATCCAAATGCGCGGCAGGCGTTAGCTTATTTGCATGGGCCGTCCGCGATTGGGCAGTCGAGCAATCCGGGCCGTCCCTGCTTTTTAAAGCTGCCGCGTAGTATAAACAGGGAGCTGCGGCGCGGTCGGGCCATGATGTCATCGCGGCTCAGCAGCTCTTGGGGCTGACGTCATCTCCAGGGAACCTGCCGGGCTAAGGCTGTGGGAATCGTCTTAACCACTCGGGCTGGCCTAAGAAGCCGCCCCGTCCCGTCGAAAGTCAGCCCTTTTGCAGTTCAGGTAGTGCGGCGTCCGCGACCATGACACAGTAAGTCTCAGACGCGGTTCTGCCGCCGCGACCCACTTCTCGGGCAGGGAAACTGAGCTTCAGGCTCGCGAGTTTGCAGAGCGAGTCCAATTAGTAGCCGAGCGCACGCTGCCCCTCCCGGGGTCTCCCATCTTTAGGTCGGGCCACGTGGCCCCGCCTCTCGCCTACCACTCGGGCTGCGGTCCCTTTAAGTGCGAAGGTGGGGGCGAGGAGGGTTTTGAAAAGGGGGGGGAAATGCTTTGCAAGATGGCTGCTCGCCGGTCACGTGTCCCGTCGCGGCGCCTGATTGGTTCCTCGGGGCCCTCAGGGGGCGGGGCCGCCAGCGGCTCCGGTTTGCCGAAACCTCCCGGCGCGCCCCTGCGAGGTCCCCCCTCCCGCCCGGCGCGCGACCCCGCCGCTTCGAATGTTGTGAATCAAATGTGGGGTTTGTTACATTCCGCCGCCGCCGCGGACAGTTCTTAAAGGGCCAGCCGCCGGCAGCTGCGCACCGCCGGCCGCGTCCTGCGCCGCCTCCCGCTCCCCGAGGGCCGGGCCGAGAGAGGCGGACCGCGCGTGGGCCTCGCGAGGCGGACGCCGCCGTCGGACGGACAACAAAGAGAGAGGGCCCCGGAAGGAGCCGGACCGCCCCCGGACCGGGGGGTGGGGAGGGGAGCACTTTGTTCCGCCGGGCGGGGGGCTCTTAAAAGGTCCTGGCTGCCCCCCCCCGCCCCCCTGCCCTCCTGCCCCGCGGTGGCGGCTACTTAGGTCGGGAACAAAGGACTCAACGTGTGAAGGTGAGTCTGGGCCAGAGTCCCCAAGTCTTTGCGTCTGTGTAAACTCGGGTCCCCTTCCTCTTTGACTGGAGTGAGTGGGTGGGTGGGGGGGGCGCCTGGGTCGAGTTGGCCCCGCAGGGGTTAATAATCAGTGGGGTGGCTGGGGAGGGGGTCGAGGGCGATACCTCTGGACTCGGGGGGGGGCCGTCGGCGCCAGGCAGGGCCGGGGCCGGGTGTGGGTCTCCCGAGGCTGAGAACTCTGGGTGCAGAGGAAGGAGCCGCCCCCTCCCCCTGCGCCGCCACTTCCTTTGTTGTTGCTTTTGTCTCACGCCGAGCACATGGTCCCGGAGCCCGGGCTCTTAAAGTCACAGCGCGCCCGCCGCAGTCCGGCCGTGCGCCTCCCGCGGCTCCGGGAGCGCCGCACAAAGGAGGGGAGGAGGGGAGGGAAAGGAGCGGGGGTCGCGCCTCGCCCCCCCCCCCCCCCCGGCTCCCCACACACCTCCAACCTGCTTCCTGGCCCTGGGGGAACCCAGTTGTCTTCTGGTTCCTGTAGAAACCTGGAGGCATCGGGTCCCCAGCCCCCCACGCCCCCTTCTTCTCACCCCCGTCTGCTTCTCGCTGCTGCTTTGATTTGGGCGCTCCCGGGAGGAGGGATTGTTACCCCCCCCAATTGTATGGTTATGTTAACTGAGGCGCCAAGGAGCGATTTCCTTGGCCAAGGTCATCCGGGAGTCGGGGCAGGTTAAGGAATCTCCGACCCGGGCCAGTGGTCCAGCCCTCAAATGCCTCCCGGGGCCACGGGCCACTTGGGGAGCGTCTCTCGCTCACCCCCCCCCCCCCCGCAGTGTTGGCGCGCGGGGTGGGGTGGGGGCGCGGGCTTGGGCGCCCCCCGAGGGCAGGGATGGAAGGAGGCGCTTCTGTCTGAATCTGCCAAAGTTCCCCAGGGCTCTGCCCGCCCGGATAAAAGCGGCCCCTTGTTTCTGCAAACCGCCACCCCTCTTGGTCTTTTCCCCCAGACCCCGACCCCCTAGATCCCCCCCACCGGGCCATGCGGCAAACAGGCGCTCCCTAGAGCAAGGTTTGGGGCGGATGCTAGTTTGCAGGCCAGATTGGGTTTAGGTTTGGGAGGGTCCGGCAGGCACGGAGCCCCCTTTACACCCCGCCCGCGGCGGGGAGGTGTGGTTCCGCACCCTGCCAGTGGAGCATCTGGAGGGGGGCAGGCGGGAGCGGGTGCCACCTGGGCTGGTCTTGACCTTGAGCACGTTGTTGCTTTTACTCCTTGCCTGTCTCTACACGGAGGTCCGCGCCCCCCCCCCCCAAGAGCGTGCTCTGAATCGCCTACAAAGCCTGGAATGGAGTTCGGATTTAGGTCTTTGGGGGGGCGGGGAGAGAGGGGTTATCTCGCGCTGATGGTTGGGGGGGGCCATCTGCCACCACGTGCCTGGACCTGTTTCTGCATCTCTGGGATCTCCCAGTCTCCTTCCTTTGTTTTTTTTGTTTTGTTTGTTTGGGGGCCTTAACCTGGCTCTCGAGTTACTCCTGGCTTTGCGCTCAGGAATTAGCCTTACGGGTGCTCAGATGAAACCCGGGTCTGCTACCTGCAAGGTGAACAGCCCCTACCCTGTCTCCTATCACTCACTGCCTGTGTGTAGGTGGGTGGGTGGGTGGGTGTGGTGTTCCCTCCCTCTCCTTCCTTGGAAGTGGGTGTGTCCCCTGCATGCCACCTCGGGTCCCACAGAGGATTTCCACTTCCACAAACCAGGGGCCCCTCCCTTGCCTGCTCGAGCTGGGACTTCTGATCTCCGCGTGTGGGGCTGGGGCCAGGAAGCAGCCTGTCAGCTTCCTCATGCCCAACCTCCTCCCCAGCCCCCTCCCTCCAGCAGGGGCCTCTGGGCAGCCCCTTGTGTAGAGGACAACGCAGCACGCCTTGACTGGGCTGGGGTGGGAAGAGATGGTCCAGCAGTGACTAGGGCCCTTGTCTTGCCCCCAGGCTGACCCGGATTCGATGCTTGGTCCGTTCCCCCCCCCCCCCATGGTCCCTGTGAGCTCGGCTAGGAGTGGAACCTGAGCAGAGAGCGCCAGGTGTCGCGTTAAAACACCCTGCCAGGGGCTGGAGCCATAGCACAGCGGGGAGGGCATTTGCCTTGCACGTGGCTGACCCGGGTTCGATTCCCAGCATCCCATAGGGTCCCCCGAGCACCGCCTGAGTCAGAAGTAACCTCTGTGCAATGCCGGGTGTGACACAAAAAGCAAACAAATAAATACATAAAGTGCACTGCCAGACCCTGCTTGAGTTCTGGTCTCTGGCTTCAGTGCTATTTCCCTTTTTCTGGGGGAGCAGCCGTCCTTGCAGGGCTTCCGGGGGCAGCTCTCCACCCGCCCTCCCCACATTGGCCTGGGAACTTTGATCTGTTCTGCTGGGCCCCAGCTTCCCCACCTGAGGGTTGCTGGGGAGGGGGAAGGGAGGAAGTGCTGCAGGGAGATTCAGCTGGGGCTCCCAGGCGCCTGGGGTCTCTGAAGCAGTGACTGGGAAGTTGAGGGAGAAAACCTGGAGCACTTGGGACCAGGAAGGAGGTTCGGCGAAGAGGACCGTTTTGAACGTGTGAGATTCTGGCTTGGATTCCCCCATGTGGCAAAATAAAAGGACGGATCACATCAGGGAGGAGAGGGAACCGTGCATGTGCCATGCACGCAGCCAACCCAGGGTCGATCCTTGGTGCCCCCTCGGGCTCTTGCCAGGCGTGATCCCTGAGTTGCTAAGTCAGAAAGAAGTTCTGAGCACTTGCCGGGTTTGGCCTCAACAAAACCCAAAGAGACCCACCACAGAGAAACAAATCGAGGTACCCTTGATTGCCAGTCCTCAGGGACCCCCATCCTTAGATCTGGGGTAGCCAGGCAGCTGCTGTGGTGGTATAAGGGGTGGTTTCTCTCTCTCTCTCCGCCTCATTGGCTGGGCCAGTGTGTAGAGACGCGGGGGTCCTGATGTCGGGGTCAGGATAAATGTCACTTGCACCAAGCTAGGGGGAACCAAGCTGAAACCTGACTGTCTGCCCAGGAAGGCTTCGGCCTGGGGGTGGGTGGGGGTGGGTGGGATGCGTGGGTCAAAGTCCTTGTCAGTTTCACTTCCTGGGCCCCCAGGGGCCAGGCCTGCCGCCTCCCACCTGCCCTTTTGGCATGTTGCTGGACCCCTTTAGGCAGGAAGGAAGTGGGGTTGAGGGCAGTGGCTGGGAAGTTGGTAAAAAAAAAAAAAAAACAGTGAAGAGAACCATTTTATAAATATTATTATTATTATTATTATTATTATTTTGCTTTTTGGGTCACACCCGGCAATGCACAGGGGTTACTCCTGGCTCTGCACTCAGGAATCACTCCTGGCGGTGCTCGGGGGACCCTATGAGATGCTGGGAATCAAACCCGGGTCCGCCGCGTGCAAGGCAAATGCCCTACCCGCTGTGCTATTGCTCCAGCGCCCTGAGTGTTTTTTTGTTTGTTTGTTTGTTTGTTTGTTTGGGTCACACCCGGCGATGCACAAGGGTTATTCCTGGCTCTGCACTCAGGAATTAACTCCTGGCAATGCTCAGGGGACCCTATGGGATGCTAGGACTTGAACCCAGGTCGGCCGTGTGCAAGGCAAACGCCCTCCCCGCTGTGCCATCGCTCCAGCCCCAGAACCGTTTTGAACGCGTGAGACTCTGGCTTGGATTCTCCACGGCCGGCCGCCGAGTGAGACGTCATGCTAAGGGAGAGAGGGGTTCAGGCGTCCGTGCACGTAGGGGACCCTCTCGAGGGTCCAGGTGGCTGTTCTGCCGTTTTCCACTGCGGGGAGCTTGGAGGGGCCCCCGGGGTGGACAGGTCCTTCCCAGGCATGTTCAGACTCTGGAAGGTTCCAGACGTGGTGTCTCCAGGGCCTGCTCTTGAGAGAGAGCCGAGGCTCCCCTACCTGGGCCCCAGCACCGCCCTGCCCACGGGAGCCCCACCTTGCCTCGCCTCTGCAGCCCAGTCCTCCAACGCTTCCTTCCGGCCTTTTTTGCTTCCCTTTTTTCTTCAGGGGCCTCATGGGTGGGGTGTGGGGGGGGGTCAGGCCCAGAGCCAGGCACCCTGGGGTTCCCCTTAGGCCCCTAGGGAGCAGCTGGGCTGCCCCCCACCTTGAAGAGGAGCCAGTGATGCTTGGGGGGGGTGTGCCCTGGAGGGATTCTCGGGGGTTCTGGCCTGCTTTGGTGTGGAGCCCTCCCCGGTCAGGAGACCCGGGTCGGCCTGCTTACCTGCCGCCAGCAGCATGGAAGGGAGGGGTCCTGGGGTCCCCGAGAGCCCCACCTGGCTGGAGACAGAGAGCCTTGGGGAGGGCCCTGGAGGCTGAGCTCCTTGAGGTGGTCCAGGCCAGAGTGTTGGGGGTGCTGGGAGGATGGCTGTAGATTTGGGTTGTCTCCCGCCTCTTAAGAGGGCAAGGAACCAGACCTCTCCTTCCTTATGAGGCTTTTTCTTTTAGTTATGTTTCGGGGTGGGGGGGACGGGACAGGTCACACCTGGTGGTGCTCAGGGCTAACTCCTGACTCTGCTGGGGGGGGGCTGCTCCCGGCTGGCTCAGGGACCATCTGAGCAAGGTTAGCGCCCGCCCCCACTCTACTTAACCGCTCCAGCCCCCCCTCTTTTTTTTTTAAGTTTTTTTTTTTTTTTTTTTTTTTTTTTGCTTTTTTGGGTCACACCTGGCGATGCACAGGGGTTACTCCTGGCTCTGCACTCAGGAATTACCCCTGGCCGTGCTCAGGGGACCATATGGGATGCTGGGATTTGAACCCGGGTTGGCTGCGTGCAAGGCAAACGCCCTACCTGCTGTGCTATCTCTCCAGCCCCCCTCTTTTTTTTTTAATGGGGTCAGATTTGGGCCACACCAGGGATGCTGGGAGGTCCCTTCTGGTGGTGCTTGGGGACTGCGAGGTCCTCCTGGGTGTCCTCCTGGGATCAACCATCTACCAAGCGAGCACCTCGCCCCCCGCCCTCTCTCTCCTTTGGGGGGATTGTCATGCCCACTGGTACTGAGGTACCTCACAGTGTTGGGGACCCAGCCCGGGGCCTCCCCCTGCCCCCCCCCGCTGTGTCCGTCACTGGGACTCACTGCTCCCCTTTTTCCCTTCTAGGCTTGCGAACCCCAGCCCCGCCCCGCCGCCCCGCCGCCGCCCCTGATGAGACCATGGGCATTGCCGGCGACTAGGTGGTCCCCGTCGGTGCCGGTGGGTCAGCCACGGTTCCCTGCAGAAGCCGGCCTTGGGAAAGGTAGGCGCGCGGGGGCTTGGGGGCCTTTGAGCCGAGCCCCCTCCCCACCCCCTTCCCTTCCCCCATGGGTATCCCCCCCTCCATCCTCCTGGGGCCTCGGCCTGCCCAGGACGAGCAGCTTCTGTCCCCCCAGCAGCTGTCGCCCCGGCCAGTCTGCCCCCGAGAGGAGCGCCGAGCCTCGGCTCCTGCCGGCGGGAGCCCGCGAATGCTGCACCCAGCCTCCCAGCAGAGCCCGTTCATGGTTGATCTCCACGAGCAGGTAGGCAGGCAGGCCGTCAAGGACCCATTTCCCAGATGGGCAAGTAGAGTCTGCGGATTGTGGGGGTACAGGGACGGGCGGCCCTCCCGCAGCTTCACGTGGGTCTGTCTCTCCCTGCACAGGTGCACCAGGGCCCCGTCCCTCTGTCCTACACGGTCACCACGGTGACCACCCAGGGCTTCCCCTTGCCCGCCAGCCAGCACATCCCTGGCTGCAGTGCCCAGCAGTTGCCAGCATGCTCCGTGATGTTCAGCGGGCAGCAGTACCCACTGTGCTGTCTCCCACCCCCGGTAAGGGCGCAGATGCCCCTCCGCCCCACCAAAAGCCTCCAGCCCTGTCGAGGGAAGTGGGACCCTCCGTTTGAGCTGTCTGGGTCTCCCGGCACTGCTGGGTCGCCCTGGATGATGGGGGCTGGGAACTGGGGGCCGCCTTGAGGGGTGCCCTGGGAGCACGGGGCGGGGAGAGGCTTGATGGGATGGAATGAGCCATCTGCAGCCCCCTGCTTGTCCCCCCCACTTCCTCAGCAGCTGATCCAGACCTGCACGGTCCAGCAGCTCCCAGTGCCCTACCAGGCGTACCCCCATCTCATCTCCAGTGACCACTACATCCTGCACCCCCCACCGCCCGCCCCGCACCCGCAGCCCGCCCACATGGCACCCCTGGGGCAGTTCGTGTCGCTGCAGGCTCAGCACCCGCGGATGGTGAGACTCGGGGCAGGGATGAGGTGAGGGGGGCAGTTGGGGGTCCGCCCCCTGCCTCACTGACTCCAGCCCTTACAGCGGCTGGACAGTGATGTGGACCTGCGGGGCGACCAGCACCCGCTGGGGGGTTTCCCCTACCCCACCTCAGCGCCGGGCCCGGCCCTGTCGCCGTCGATGCCCCTGCATTACCTGCCTCACGATGCACTGCACCCGGAGCTGCCCTTCGGTGTGGTGAGTGCCCACATACAGCCTGGAAGGGGGGGACCCAGGGAACGGAATGGGGGGATGGGCCCACACTGACCTTGCTCCCAACACCCCCCCCCCCATTTCTTGCAGCCGTATCCCCACATGGTGCCCCGGAGACTGAGCACGCAGAGATACCGCCTGCAGCAGCCGCTGCCCCCACCACCCCCACCGCCGCCCCCTCCACCTTATTACCCCAGCTTCCTGCCCTACTTCCTGTAAGTACCCGACCTGCCTGGCCACGCCCCGTTGGGAACCACGCCCCCGGAGGCACCACGCCCTATATGGGGCCACGCCCACTGTGCCTGAGCCACGCCTCCAGGCCCGGTGCCCCTTAACCTGGACCCCTTCTCGCCTTATCTTCCCGCAGCTCGATGCTGCCAATGTCCCCCACAGCCATGGGGCCCACCATCAGCCTGGACCTGGACGTGGACGACGTGGAGATGGAGAATTATGAGGTGCCCAGGAAGTCTCATCTGCCAAGGGGGGGCGGGGGGCATTGATCAATAGTGTGTGTGTGGGGGGGGGTCCTCCGGTTGGCTGAAGCCTCCCCCCCTTCTGCTGCCTGCAGGCCCTCTTGAACCTGGCGGAGCGGCTGGGAGATGCCAAGCCGCGGGGCCTCACCAAAGCGGACATCGAGCAACTCCCATCTTACCGCTTCAACCCCGACAGCCACCAGTCGGAGCAGACGCTGTGAGCAGCGGGGGGCAGGGTCAAGGTGGCATGGGGGGGCGCACGGGTTCCTCCTGCTCCTCCGCCAGTGGGGCCCTGCAAGGTGACACTCCGCCACCCGTCTGCACAGGTGTGTTGTCTGCTTCAGTGACTTCGAGGTGCGGCAGCTGCTCCGGGTTCTCCCGTGCAACCACGAGTTCCACGCCAAGTGTGTGGACAAGTGGCTGAAGGTAAGGAAGCCACGTGGCCGCGAGGACCCTTACCCACCTTTGTGTATGTGTGTATGTGGGGCGGGAGTGGCCAAGTTCTGGCTCTGTGCTCAGGAGCGACCCCTGGTGGCAAAGGCAGGGAGGGGAGGAATTGGATGGGGTGGCAACAGGGACAGATTGAACTGGGGACCTGGGTTTGCAGCCACGGGCCAGGTGAAGTGCTGGCCGCCCCACTGGGTCGTGTCAGCGGCTCGGGCACGGGACTGGGGTTCCGTCTGAGGGGAGGTGCTGACTCATGACCTCTTTCCCCCTCCCCTGCCAGGCCAACCGGACATGCCCCATTTGCCGGGCCGACGCCTCCGAGGTGCCCAGGGAGGCTGAGTGAGCCCCCTCCCCAGGCCCCCAGCTTCCCGGGAGCACCCTCCCCAAAGCATGGGGACCCGGGAGGAGGGGGAGGGGGCGGCTCAGGCCTGCCCCGTCCTCGCCCCCCCCCCCCGCCCCCGCCTCTCCTCGGCTGACGGCCGGTTGGCGCCTCCTTTGCAATAAGCCCCTCCATTTGCCAAGCTCCAAAGACTCCTTCCTGTCGGCCTGCCCGTCCGCCCCGTCGTCCCCGCCAGAGCTGCCGGAGTGTGGCACCCCCACGCCCCACGCCCCGCCCCCTGCAGCCTGTAGCTCCCACCTTCCTGGCGTGCACGCCCTCACGCACGCGCACGGGAAGCCCCAGGATCCGAGACCCCCCCTGCCATGCCGTGGGTGCCCTAGCCCCGCTGGGGTCTCGGATCGGCAGAGATGGGGGGTGGGGGCCCGTGCCCCCGGCCGCCAGCCGTCTTGGCGAAACCGGTGAGGCACGGGACAGGCACGCACACGCCATAGCCTGCCGCCCGCGGGACCCCCACACTCGCAGGGCTGCCTAGTGGGGGGGGGGAGCACTCGCCCCCCTCCCCCCAGCGCCACATTCCAGCTCTGCTGCTGTGAGCCACCTTGCACATGGGGGGCCCGCGGGGGAGCATGACTTCCGGTTTACTAGGGAGGGTCCCCCCCAGCCGAGGCCCCTCCCCCCGTTATTATTTTGCATGAAAGTGAGGCACAGCTGTTTCTGGTTGATTTCCTTGGGCCTGAAATCACTTGCAGGTTTGGGGGTAGAGGTGGCATTTTTTTTTTTTTTTTAGGCTGTTTCATTTTTTTTCTATTGAAGGGGACGGGGGTCACTCTAGGGACACACCCAGGACCAAGTACCCCACGGGCGGGGTGGCGACAGGCCTGTGTGCACCACTGGGGCCCCGCCAGGGGGCGGGGTTGGGGGCTCAGGGGTGTCTGCTCAGCTGATAACTGCCACGCCTCAACACAGCACACGGCCCCCAGGGCCGGCCCCCCCCCCCCCCCCCCGAGCCCACTGGCAGCTCATCAGGGCACTTTGCAACGCCCAGGTGAGGCTCCTCCTGGGAGACTGGGGAGGTAGGGGCCCCCCCCAGCCCCGCCCCGCCCCCCGCCCCCCCAGGTCCCACCCCTCCCGGGTCTGGAGGGACACCTCCGCCTACCTTCTGCCCGGTGGGCCCTACTGGCTTCCATCTCCCTCCTCCCCGGGGCCCTGTTGTCTTCCTTCTCTACCCCAAACTGGGGGTCAGCGCCACCCCAAGCCCTAGAACGGACCGCGTGTGGGGCCGGCACATCCTAGCAAGGAGCCCGTCATCCCTCCCTCCTCCCCCGCCCCCCCTTCCTGGCTCCTGCTGCCTCAGGGATGCTCCAACCACCGTCGTTCTTCCCCCATAGCCACCCTGGCTGCCCCCACCCCCTTTCTCCAGAACCCGACACATAACCCCCCTCCCCCCCCAGCCTGCCACGGGGACGGGCTCCTCCACCTGGCCACGCTCCCCTGTGGAGAACACAAAGTCTTATACTGTATATAACTCCAGGTGACTTTCTATATTTATAGCAGTGTTCAAACCCCCCTTCCCGAGTTTTACACCAAGAGCAACACCCCGACCCCCACCCCCCTCCCGGCCTAGCTCCCCTCCCCCCCAATACACACACTTCTTTCCCCCAGTTCAGCAGTTCTGGGAGGACAGGAGGGGGGGGTGCGCGCGGACAACCCACAGCAGCACGCAGCAGCTACAACCAGGACGCCAGCAAGGGGTCCGAGGAGGGGGGTGGGGCGGGGGGGGGCCAGGGGGGTAATGGGACCTTTGCAAGAAAAATCATTAAAAACTCCGATTGCTCAAAACAATTCCGTAGGATGTTCGTGATTTGCCAATCTTGCTCTAGAGGCGATGTTACCTGTGATACTATTCTCTGCCGTCGGGGCTTGTCACTGTTTACTCTGCGAAACTTCCGGCCGTGGGGAGGCGACCCAGCCCCACGGGGGCCCAGCATCCGCGTTGTGTGTTAGAGAGGTTTTTTATATATATATATAATTACATATATATGTGTATGTATATGTACGTATATAATTACATGTGTGTATATGTACGTATATAATTACATATATGTGTGTGTATATATGTACGTATATATATATGCAGTGGGGGGCCTGTTCCTTGCACATTTTACAGTTACCTCATTTTTTCCCATGTATGTATTTGAGAAAATGCTAATATATAGAGAAACAAACAAAAAAATGGTTCTTAAAGCTTAAATGTGTGGTTTTTTTCCTCCGTTTTCTTGATTCCCATAGGTTTGTAGCATTTAACCTAACTAGTATGTTGTATTATATATATATGTGTATACTGATTGAAATTTTTAACAGATTTGTACTTTTTTTAAAATGGAAAAGTTGCTAGTTCTGCTTGACCAAGTAGTGCAATCATTATTTTTTTTAATATTGTTGCTGATTTCAGAGGGATATTCACTAATAAATGTATGATGTATTATTAAGTATTTATCAAGCTGATTTCGGCTGCCTTTGTTGTCGGGGTGGGGTGGGGTGGAGTGGGGTGGGAGGGGAGGGGAGGGGAGAAGAGAGGGATCAGAATCATACTATCCGGGGCCAGAGTGATAGTAACAGTGGATAGGACGTTTGCCTTACACACAGCAGACCTGGGTTCGATTCCCGGCATCTGATATGGCCTGCTGAGTGCAGAGCCAGGAGTAAGCCCTGAGCATCACGTGGTCGGACCCCAAAACTGAAAAAAAGCAAGCAAGCGAGCAAGCAGAATCCTTGGACAGAGGCAACAGTGCAGGAGAAAAAGGCACCTGGCCTGCAACAGGTGCCTTTGGCCAGGACGTGACTCGGATCCCCCACCAGAGGCCGCTCGCGAGTACCTCTAGGTGTAGTCCCCAGACCGACAGGAAAAACAGGCCCAGCCGAAAGGGCATTTGCCTTGCATGCTTCCATCTGGGCTTAATCCCCCACCTCACCCCCTGCATCCCGTGTGGCACCCCAGGTATCGCCAGGAATAACCCCTGAGCACTGCCATGTGTGACCAGGAAGGGGGAACCAGAGATACACAGCCAGTAAGGCGGGGGCGCTTGCCTTGCACGTGGCCAGCCCAGAGTTCCCTGAACGCGGCCAGAAGTCACTCCTGCTCGCAGAGCCAGGTTACCCTGGTTACATCACTGGTGTAGCCCAAAGACAACCGGTTATTGGTAACGGTGGTGCTGATCACAGATGGGACACAGACAGGGGCTGCTGGGGAAGGTATAAATAGCTTCTCAGACGATCACAAATATTGAATTAGTAAAAAATTCCATTCCTAGGGCTGGCACAGCGGGGAGGGCGTTTGCCTTGCATGCGGCCGACGCGGGTTCAATTCCCAGCATCCCATAGGGTCCCCTGAGCACCGCCAGGAGTAATTCTGAGTGCAGAGCCAGGAGTAATCCCTGAGCATCACCGGGTGTGACCCAAAAAGAAAACAAAAAATTCCATTCCCTGGGAAGACAGGACAACAGATACGGGCTTGCCTGGCCCTGGGTTTGATCCTGACAACCCTCCCACAGGGCGCCCTGAGCCCCACCACTGAGCCCTGAGCACTGACATGGGACCCAAACTATGACAACAAAAATTCTTAGGAAATCTAGTCATTCCTAGTTTTCCTGGTAATTTAGGAAATTTGTTATTATCTGGTTCCCTTCCAAACTGCCCACGGGCCCGAACGATAGTACAGCGGGTAAGGCGCTTGCCTGGCACAGGCTGACCAGGGTTTGATCCCTGTTAGATCACATGGTTCCCTTGGCCCCGCCAGGAGTGACCCCTGAGCACTGCAGGGGGTCATCTTCAAAATCAAACCAATGAAACTCAAAGGGCTTTCCTAGGAGGACAGGGGAGATGCTTCACGTGGACTCGTTTATCCACTTCAGTCTACAAACCTGGGGCTGAGCGATCACTCACCTTGCAGGTGGCCAACCCGGGTTCAACCCCTGCCATCCCCAAGGGCCCTCCCCCCCCAAGCGCAGAGCCAGGATTAAACCCTGAGCAAAACAATGAGGGGCTGGGGCCATAGCACATCGGGGAGGGCGTTTGCCTGGCACGCGGCCGACCCGGGTTCGATTCCCAGCATCCCATAGGGTCGCCTGAGCACCGCCTGGAGTAATTCCTGAGTGCATGAGCCAGGAGTGACCCCTGAGCATCGCCGGGTGTGACCCAAAAAGAAAAAAAAAAAAAAACAATGGACCCAGGCCTGACGTACCTGCCCCAACAGCCCCGTCCAGCCATGAGGCCTCTTCCTTCCCCCTTCCCTCACCCCCCCAAGACCCAGCCCTCTCTCCACATAAAGCCCACACCTTGCTATGAAGTTTGTTATAAAACATTTAATGTTAACCTACAATACAATGTAAACTTTTATGAAAAAAAAATTTTTTTTTTGAAATACACTAGATTTCCTCAGGAAGTTGATCACAGAACTATGGGGGGTGGAGTCAGTAAGTATGTGGGGGGGAGCGGCCGCCTGTGCATGTCATCTCCCAACACCAGCTCTGGGGCGAGGGCAGGGGGCTCCTTGCTCCAGCACCAGAAGACTCCCCTGATTTTTGCCTTCTGATGGGGGGGGGTCAGCCTGACCTGTTCCCCTCCCCAACACACACACGTTTGCCCCCGCCCCAGGTTCTTCTGAAGCTCTTCTCTTCCCTCGGGCTTGGCACACTTAGTGATTCTCATAATGACTGCTCAGGTGGAAGATTCTAGATTCTTTTTAGTTGGTTTAGTTTTGCTGTTTTTGTTGAAACAGATACTCTGCTCTGGCCGTTTTCTTGCTCAGACCAACGCACCAAGAGGCCAGCAAAGAGGAATATTGGCTGTAAGAGACAGAAGCCCAACTGGGTGTGTGGTGGGGAGGGGGGGTGACTAAAGAAACCCAACAATCTCCAATGCAGGGGGGGCGGGGGGGGGTGTCTCTGCTCGGGCCTCTCCCCCTGTGACGTGGTGGCAGGGGCCCCCTCAGTCCGGGGAGGGCGCCGCCGCGTGAACTTGGAAATGCCAAGTTGGAGCTCCGGGCTGGGCCCCTGGGGTGGTCCCAAGATGCGCCCTCAGAAAACTGCAGTGGGCGGACAGACCCCAGGGCCGCGGGCCCAGGCTGGGGGTGTCTGAGGACAGGCGGGCTGAATACTCCCGGCCCCCTGAGCTCTCCGAGGCCCAGTGGGGTGGGAAAGGCAGAGGCGTAAAGTGCATGGACAGGAAAGGATGCGGATGGTTCTGGAATGACTCCGGCCACGTCGGAAAACGTGGTGGTCAGACCTGATTCCCTGGAGCCCAGGAGAGGGGCGAGAGAAGCAGGCAGAATGGGGGGCAGGGGGACAGTGGTGGGGAGAAATAGCTTTTCCTCCTGGGGGTGGTTCTTTGGACCCTCTGGGGGCCGCGGACAGGCACAGCTGTCCCGGGGTGGCAGGGGTTGGGGCCGGGTAGGAAGGAGACAAAACCGGGTTGGGGGTTCTGGCCACGGCCAGCAGACAGGGTACCAGACCCCCGTCCCATGGCTGGGGCTCTCCTGGCACTTCCCAGAGGTGACCCCAGGGACCCCACTGCAGGCCACGGCGCCCCTCTAGGGTCACTGCCGCGGGCGCTGGCACTGTGGAAGAGTTCTGCTCAGGTTGGCGGGACCCCCCACCTCCACGCAGACCGATGTCTGCGGCTCAGCCCCCCCCCACGGCCACGTCCCCAGGGCCGCCCCATGAGGGCACACGTGCAGCCGTCACACGGGAGCAGGACACGTCACACGGGAGCAGGACACGCGGGGCCAGCCATGAGCTTGAGCGGCGACAGAAACCCACGCCCCAGAAGGGGGGTCCACACCGGAGCGTGTCTCCACGGAGAGGTGGGGGGAATGATCACAAGGTGGGGGCCAGCCGGGGCTCCCCACAGCATTGCTTCTTCCCAACACTGTCCCCCAATCCCGCCCGGGGAAGCCCCGAGTGTCCGGCCCTGGGGATCCTCTAGAAAGGCACCAAGCTGAGGAGTTGGGGGACATGGCGCACCCCGAGGGTGGCGGTGAAGCCAGGGGCGCCTGGGCAGACACAGCCTGGGGGCTGGGGGGGGGGAGATCTCCACCCTCACCACCCCACCCCTGCATCCCCCCCATGGCTCCACGTGGGAAAGGCCGGCGAAGCACTGGACCCAACAACTTTCCCTGGGAAGCCGAAGGGGACCCCCGCCAACACCGCCCCCCCACCCCCGGGCACCTTTATTACACTCAAGGGTGGGGGGGACCCCAGGCCTGAACTCATGGATTGAAAAATTGGCTCTTTTATCAAAAGGGAAGAGAGGGAGGGGGAGAAAAAATACACCTACGGTCAGCCTCATTCCTTTGGTCATTTACAAAGCAACCAGAAAAAAAATAAAATAAAATAAAAAGGCAAATTCTTCATGAATCGCGCGGGAAGTTCGCAGCCGGGCTCTGCTCTCGGCTCCTCCCCGGCCGACCACGCGCGTGCGCGGCTCCATGGAAGCTGGAGGGGCGTGTCCCGGGGTGGGCTGCCACCCCTGAAATCCTTCCGCTTCTCGTTTCCAGAAAAGCCAAAATGAACGCGCGCCGGTGGGATGCCCCCATTCGGAACAACAGCCGAAAGGTGCTGGAAGGTTCTGGAAGGTTCGAGGTGCATCAGCGGTGGGGAAGGGCAGGCAGGCGCACTCGGGGCTCACCTCTTGCACACGCAGGTGGTGGCTGTGGCAGACAGTTTCCGATCCTTCCTTAGAATGCAGCAGTCTTTTAAAAAAAATATCGTATTATAATAATAATAATAGGAATTTCTCTTTCTTTTTTTTTTTTGTTTTAGTTTTTGGTGTTTGTGTGTGTGTGTTTTCCGTTTCTTGGAGGGACTGGGGCTGGAGGGGCAAGGCAGACAGTGTCATTCGTCTGTGAGGTCCTGAACAAAGAGCACTTCTGTGTGGCTGAGTCCCGCCTCCTGCAGCGTGGGGGGGTTGGGCCACTCCTCCGAGGGGGTGCACGGCAGCACCCGGCGGGGGAAGTTGGCTTCGATCTGAAACTTCTCGGGGCTTTCTTTCAAGGAAAACAAGAAGTCGTGAATGACCTGCCGACAGCAAAAGAAAGAAAAAGTCGTGAGGAAGAGGGGCTGGATGGAGCAATAGCACAGCGGGGAGGGCGTTTGCCTTGCACGCGGCCGACCCCAGTTCGATTCCCAGCATCCCACAGGGTCCCCCGAGCACCACCAGGAGTCATTCCTGAGTGCAGAGCTGGGAGTAACCCCTGCGCATTGCTGGGCGTGACCCAGAAAGAAAAAATAAATTCGTGAGGGAGGAAAGGAAAGCTCGGCGCCCGCTGCCCTGCCTGGCGCCCGCCGGGACCATCTCTCCTGCGATCTCCGTAACCAGGACCCGGGGTCTCGCCACAACGCACAGAGCTTCCTCCCTGCCTGTGTGCCAGGGCCGGATGCAGCGCCGAGACCCACCCAGGGGTGGCTGGTGTGTAGTTTCCTTCTCTCTCCAGCCCCGGGACCCGGCTGTGACTTGGCCGGGGCACTGGACAGGGCTGTGGCTGGGCCTGTGCGGCCTGGACGCCTCCTCGGGCGCGGCTTCCCTGGGCCTCGCTCCAGGGAGCAGGGTCGGGCCAATGCCGCTTCCAGCCGGCTGGGACCCCGGTGCCCTCCCGCCCCGCACTTTCACCTCCGGCCTGTATCCCTGAAACCAGGGTGACGCTACACTTGGGTCTGTGACCTGGTCTTGCTGCGCTTGGCAGGCCACAGGTACCGGGTGAACGCGATGTGGACACACGCCAAGGAAACCCACGTCTTTGTGGCTGGCACTTTCCGGGCAAGGTCCACTCTACATTGGGGTCGGGACCCAGCCTGCACTACCTCAATGGGGACCACAGTGCCTCCGACCAGGCCCACACTCCCTCGCTGGCACACCTGCGGGGGCTATGCTTGGGGACTCCACCACCACCGAATGCCCACGGTGCCCCCTGACACTGGACGGCTGGGACTACAGCTAAGCGTGGTGCCAAGCATGGCCACGGCAGCCTGAGTCTCTTACTTCCACAGGGACAGCTTCGGCCACCACAGACACGTGGACAGCCCTGGGGCCCCAGGGGGTAGGGGCCACCTGGCCGGCCCCCGCAAGTGGCACCACCTTCTTGGGCCTTGCCAGAAACCACAGCCCCACTGGTGGGCCCTCTGATCACCCTGGGGAAGAACCCCCCGCCGCCGTGGGCCCCAGGGCAGAGAAACCCTGACCAGGGAGTGCAGAGGGCGTGAGCGAGCAGCCAAGATGGCCCGATCCTCGGGGCCCGGGCGACAGCACAGCGGGTAGGACATTTGCCGTGCAAGGGGCCAGCCAAGGTTCAATCCCGCCTCCTAGTCCTGGGGAGGGGAGGGGGGAGGGCTCCACGCTCAGGCCGGAACTGAGCGCGGCCACCATGGGCAAAGCTAACTGGCAGCTGGGCCGGGAGGCCGTGCCCGCCTCACCCCGAACCCACTTCCTGCCTCTCCCCTCTCGTCACAGCATCCCACCACACACCGTCCCCCCACCCCCGCCAGGAACCCTGCGATCCCCCGCCCAAGCTGACGCTGCCGGGGCTCTGCCCGGCCCCCCGCCCAGAGACAGACGGGCGCCTCCTCACCGTGAGAGATTGTGAGAAGTGGAACCGCCTCTCCACGCGCGAATCGTTGGGTAATTTGAAAATGATCTTGACGCTTTCGGGGTCGTCGGGGGAAGGCTCGGGGGGCAGGCACTCCAACTTCCGCTCCTTCTCCTCTTGCAAGTCCTACGGGGACACGGGCCAGGGTGAGGCCGTGCGCCGAGCAGGCGCCCAGGGGTGCGGGGTGTGTGTGTGGGGGGGGCCTCACCCGCCGCCGCCGCTCCTCCGCCAGCTTCTGCTGCTGCAGCTCCTCCTCCTTCCGCCGCTTGCGCTCCCGCTCCTCCCGCTTCCGGCGCTCCTTCTCCTGGTCGGCCCGCAGCGAGGCCAGGTAGGCCTCGTCCTGCTGCTGCCGCAGCACCTGGGTCTGGTTCCGCTCTTCCCTGCAGAGCCCGCCGCGGGCAGGGAGGACACGGGCAAAGGCACACACACACACAAGCGCCTTCTTGGTGGGGCAGCCCGGGCCGTCAGACTCGCACCAGACTTGGCACTGCCTCCCGCCCCCCGCATTGTTTCCTTCTAAACGGGGGTAAGCAAGATGCTGATCTGGGCAGACAGCACCAGCTCCCACCCTCTGGGGGCCCCTGGAGGGTGAGGGTGCAGGGTGGACCTTCACCCCGCAAGCTCTTCTCTCGCCCCTTCGATTCAAACTAAGACGTTGCCGTCCCAATTCCAGCCAAGCGGCAGTCTGCAAAAATCACGCCGCAGAGGGGTGGCCAGAGCCATAGTGCAGCGGGGAGGGCGCTGGCCTTGGTCATCAACGACCTGGGTTCGATCCCTGATATCCCATAGGGAGCCCGAGCACCACCAGGAGTGATCCCTGAGCACAGAGCCAGGAGGTAACACTGAGCCTCACCGGGGGTGGCCCAGACAAACAAAAACAAAAACAAAAAAGACATGAAACCCGCTCTCAAGCCCCTGAGCGACACCGGGGTCCCCCGAGGCACAGCTGTGTATGGAGCTACACTCTGACCCCACCCCACACCCCTGACCCCCCTCAAAGAGTAACAGAAAAACTTCTCTGCAGTTTTTCAACTTTTCTTACAAGAATGTCGAAACTGTGTTGGGAGAAGTGGGAATCACCTTTTCCCCTGGTTTATGGCTTTTCACACCAGGTTCTAAATGACAGACGAGCTGTCCATAGAATCTTAGGTTTTACTTTTTTGTTTTTGTTTTTGGGTCACACCCAGCGATGCACAGGGGTCACTCCTGGCTCTGCACTCAGGAATTACCCCTGGCGGTGCTCAGGGGACCATATGGGATGCTGGGATTAGAACCCGGGTCGGTCGCATGCAAGGCAAACGCCCTACCCGCTGTGTTATCGCTCCAGCCCCAGGTTTTACTTTTTTTTGTTGTTGTTACACCTGGCTCTGCGCTCAGGACTCACTCCTGGTCATGTTTGGGGGAACCTATGAAATACCAGGGATCGAACCCGGGCTGGCTGCATGCAAGGCAAATGCCCTCCCCGCTGAACTATCCCTCCGTCCCCCGTGTCCCTTTTGACCCACTTCTCGGGAATCGGCGAGGGGGCGATGCTGAGGCCAGCGCATGACAAACCAACAGCCACAGCCCCGTCCATGAGCCAGACTGGACGGGGCCTTTCCAGTGGCCTGATACTACACAGCAGCTTAGCTTTGGTCAGGCCCCTCCCCCACTCAGATGCCAGCCAGGGCAGTTCCCGGTACCTCTCCAGGCGCTCGGACACCAGGTACGTCTGGTTGGCGTCCATGATGAACGTCAGCTGGTTGGTGAGGTCATCAGGCTGGATGAGGCCCTCCAGCCGGCCCACGACGGTCATCCTCCGGTCCTTCAGCATGATCATGGCCAGGAAGGGATAGGTGTTCTCCCGCAAGGCCTGGGAGACTGCGGGGTGCGGAGAGCAAGGAGGGGCCATCAGCAGTGGCAGGAGGAAGGGCGGTGCTGGGGCGTGGCCAGGACACCCGGAGGGGTGTGGCCAGGACATCCCTCAGGGGTGTGGTCACGAGACAGGTAGCTGGACAGGCACTAGGCATGGAGATTGACCCTGCAGACTCCGGGGTCTCGCTGTGCCCAGGGGTACTCTGGCAGAACTCAGGGCCCTGGGGGATGCAGGGGATCGAGCCTAGTGCCCGGGCAGGCACTCTTCTCCAGCCCCCTCTGAAGCAGGCCTTACCCCGGTAGCCCTCAGGCTTGTTGGTGGAGCAGGCCCAGAAGAGCATCCTGCTGTTGATGAGGGAGATGACTTCAGGGGCGCAGAGCGTGTTTCTGTGGGGAGGGTGGGAGGGGCGGGCAGATAAGCAGGGGGGGCGCAGACCTTCCCCCACCCTGCCTGCCGCACCACAACCCCCGCCCCAACGCCCGGGCGGGCGACGGCGTCACCCACCGGCAGAACTCGTCCGAGTCCTGGTGGTCGTCCCCATGCAGGTAGACCAGGAGGAAGCGCAGCTCCCGCTTGGCGTCGTTGAGAGCCTACGAGAAACAGGACACGCCCGCTGACCGCGGCTGGGGCCTGGCCGGCGCCATCCATCAGGCTCAGGGTCCTGACAGCGACGGGTTCGGCCACGTGTTTAGGAACCGAAAGAGAAGCGAGGGAGACCGGGTGAGCGCGAAGGCTGCCAGCCCGCGCTTCCTTGCCCGGCCCCTCCCATGCAGTTCTCTCCCCGCAAGAACTGCACGGTGGGGACCAGGGACCGACCTGCAGGCCCGGAGCACAGGAGGGGGAAGAGGTCATGCCACCCAACGTGGGGCAGGCACCAGGGGCCCAGGGGGTGTGGAAAGTGGCGGGGCTTCATGATCTGTGCTGACCGAGCGCTCCTGGGGGCAGTTTCCTGAGCCAACCCCCTTCAATGCCCACTTCCCAGTGAGCCCAGCAGGGCGGGCCGGGGCTCCCCTCCCCCACCACGCCTGCTCGAGGGACTCCGTGAGGGCGGGGGCTGCGCATGGTGGGAGTGGCCAGTGAGATGGCAGCCGGAGCAAGGGCGGCAAGAAGCAAGAGCAAGTGGGACTGGTTTTAATTTCTTTGTTGTTTGTTCTGGGGCAACACCCGGCGATGCTCAGGGATCCTATGGGGTGCCGGGGATGGAGCCCAGGTCAGCCGTGTGCAAGGCAAGTGCCCTCCCCGCTGTGCTACCACTCGGGCCCCAGGCCGAGCTGTTCTTTCTTCCCAAGAAACCCTGGACAGGCTACAGAATGGAGACACCCTTTGACCTCTAGTACCCACAGTGGGCATTCTAGAACATTCTCGGGGCCGGGTCGAGATGAAGCTTCACCCTCGGCCAACTCCTAATTTCTGCACTCAGGGGCTGGGGGGAGGGGGAAGTGCGCACAGCAAGAGAGGCCTGACCGTCCTCAGGTCTGCAAGGAAGGAGTGACGCTCACAGCAATAGCCCGGGGGGGGATGGGCTCTTTGCCTTGCACGTGGTTAACCTGGGCTGCTCCCCGGCATTCCATAGGGATTCGGGGAGGGATCCCCATGCGGAGTGATCCCTGAGCACAGAATCAGAAATAACACCCGAGAATCACCGGGTATCCCCCGCCGCCAAAAAAAAATCCCAAAACTCACAGCAGGCGCCCCCCAGCCCACTCGGAGACTGGATGGAACCACTAGACCTTCAAGGGACAGGGAACCTGCTCTTAGCGGAAAACAAACCAAACCCCCCTGAGCCGCCCACCGAGTACCCAGGGCCAGCCAAAGGCTCCTGTAGCTTGCAAGGGAGGCGGCAGGCCAGCCAGCCATCAGCGGACGGGTCAGAGGGCAGTGATGGGGGAACCCTTTCAGGGCAGGGGACAGAGGCGGCGTGGGCGCTGCCGGATGCACTGGGCTCTGGGACGCCGCGGGGAGGGCCGTGGCCCCCGGCGCTGGTGCTGCACGGCTGAGGCGCGGCCTGCGGGGCGGCTGGCACTGACCTGGCTGTAGGTGCCCTGGTAGAAGACAGGGTGTGCCCGGCCGTATTTCTCTTCGAAAGAGTGCATAAAGGAAACAATGTCCCCAACAGGGTCCGTGACCCGGCTGCGAGGGTCTGGCCGTATAAAACGCAGAGCGAACCTGGGGAGGGAGGAACAAAGAGCTCGTCAACTCGGCTCCTGGCCGGCTGGGGCTGGGGCAGAGGCCGGGCAGGGCGAGGGGCACCCTCCTCACCCCACCCCCCCTCCCACGGCCAGATGGCTCGCGTCCGCAAGTGGGCAATTCCCACAACACAGTTGGTTCTGGGGGGGGTACACCCATCTCCACTCAGGGTCCCGAGATCCTGGGGGGGAGCGGGGAGACATGGCCGGAACACCCAACAACCCCCACACTCGGCATGGCCCTGCCCGCAAGCCTGGGCTGGGGGGGTCCACGGGGGAGGCAGCAAAGACAAGCTCATGTGCCCCGTTTCCATCAGCATGCCAAGTTCTGGGGGGCAGGGTGAGCTACCGCTGCCTGTCCACTCCGGAGGGCACCTGGCCATTGCTGAGTGTCAGGCCAGGGCAGCGCCCCGGCCACCCCTGCGCTGAGATCAGTACAGGCCAGGAGAGCAAAGGGTAGGCCTGCCAGGGCGGGCAGGACGGACAGACAGGCGGACGGCACGCTCGGCCCACCAAGGAGACAAAAGTCCAACCCTTTTCTTTGCCAATGGGCAGCACGTGCCTCGGTGTCTCAACAAATACGCCACGACACTGTCACCAGAAACTCTGCGTGGGACAAGGACACAGCCATGGAAACTCAAGGCCAACAAAGAAACGTGGGGTGTGTGGGCGAGGGGCGGGGGACACAGACCACGGCACGGCCTCTGTCTTTGCTTCACGTCTGGGGGCCAGACCTGGAGGTGCTCAGGGCTCAGTCCTGGCGGGACTCGTGACCACTGAACCTGGGCTGGCCGGGTGCAGGGCACACACTCCGCCCGCTGTCCTCCGCTCCCCGGCCCCCAGCTCAGTCCTCTCAAACGGCTTTCCAGGCCTCCTATGCTCCCTCTCGTTTAATGCTGGCTTCTGGGCTATGCCTGGTTGTGGGCACGGCTGACTCCTGACTTTGTGCTCAGGGATCGCTCCTGGAATGGCCTGGGGTACCCTAAAGGGGTGCCAGCAATTGAACCCGGGTTGACCACAAGCAATGCAAAGAGACACACCCTCTCTCTCCGGGACCCTGCGCATTCATCCCTGTTTGGGTTTCTTGGCGACGCTCAGAGGTCACTCTTGGCCCTGTGCTCAGGGACCACACCTGGCGGAGCCCAGGGGACCCCATGGGGTGTCTGGAATGGAACCCGGGTCAGTCAGCCACGCGCAAGGTGAGCACGCCTGAGCTATCTCTCCGAGCCCTGGCGTTCACAGTGAAACCACACAGGGATGGAGAGAGGGCTGGCGGACAGCTCATGAAGCGGGCGTGTGTCCATCCCCAAAGAGCCACAGGAAACCCGCAGTGGCCGCAGTCCGCGCGGCGGGGTCCTCCCCTGCAGCCTCTGCTCCCCCAAAGCCAGGGCCAGAGAGCCTCGTTCCATCCGTGGCTGAGAAGATGAAGCGGAGATACCCTCATCCCTGGGGGCTCTCCGTGGAGCCCCGATGTGCCGCCCTCGGAGGACCCCATTCCTGGCCCTGGTCCCCCTATCCAGAAAGCTTTTGGCACCAGCCACTCCCAGGGCAGCCAGGACCCCGAGGGATGGGGAGTAGCGAGGGGAGAGTGAGGGTGTGGGGGGAAACTCGTGGGCCACTTGGGGTGAGGGGCCACGGGCAGGGGCTGGGAGGGTGCAGGGTGGCATTCCCCGGGGTTCCCGGACCCCTCGGAGAGGGCAGCAGTGGGAAAGGGGGGGGATCACCCAGGGAATGAAGCTGCGGGGGACAAGATGCAGTGGGGGGGGGGGCGGGGAAGAAGCACCCAGGGGACAGACTCACTCCTGAGGCCTGGGAGATGGGGGGACCCTTGACGGAGCCAGCTCGGCCCCGTCTCCCGCTCCACTTAGGACCTCATGAGCCCCGACCGGAAGGATGCCGAGTATGCTTAAAATGTTGCAAATACTTTTTTAGGGGGCTAGGGGCCACACATGCGGTGGCGACCAGGGCTTACTCCTGGCTCAGTGCTCAGGGCTCTCTCTGAATGGTGCTCTAGGCGGTGCCAGGGACAGCTGAATGCAAGGCAAGTGCCCGGTGACCGGCCTCTCCCCGCCAGGCCCTCACATATAATGCCAGTCTCCCTCAAATATTTCATTTTTGTTTGGGCTTTGGGGCTACCCCTGGCAGTGCTCAGGGCACCCTCCTGGCTCTGTGCTCCAGGATCACTCCTGGCAGGTCTCCAGGGATTCTAGGGGGTGCTGGGGATTGAATCCAGGTCAGCCGCCAGCACAGCAAACAGCCTCCCCAAGTCCTATCTCTCTGGCCCCTCAAACGTTTTCATCCTGATCTAAAAATGGCCAAGGGACAGGGCTGGAGCGATACTACAGCGGGGAGGGCGTTTGCCTTGCACGCGGCCGACCCGGGTTCGATTCCCCGGCATCCCACAGGGTCTCCCGAGCACCGCCAGAGGTAATTCCTGAGCGCAGAGCCAGGAGTATCCCCTGAACATCGCCGGGGGTGACCCAAAAAGCAAAGAAATAAAACAATAAAAATTAAAATGGCAGAGGAAAAGGATTCGGAGGTCTCCAAGGACCACCAGGGCACCTCCACTCGGGTTAGCATTCTGCTCGCCACACAGAGCCAGGGTGCTCTGGCCGACACCGAACCTGCCCCGCCACCTGCGAGGACAATCCCAGGGCACCTACCGAAATATGTCAAGTATTGTGTAGTAGGTAAACCGGAATGGAAGCATGATCAAGTAGTAGCCCCAGCCGAGCAGTCCCTGGAATTAAAAAAAAAAAAAAATACACTTAGCAGCCACGCCACACTCTCCCCTGACCCCTGAGGAAGACTCAAGTTCTGCTTTTTTGGGGGCTGGGGGGATGGGGGATTCATAGCCAGCGACGCTCAGGGCTTACTCCTGGCTCTGTACTCAAACATTTCTCCTGGTGATGCTCAGAGGAACGTATGAGATGCCGGGGATCAAATCCGGGTCAGCCGCATACAAGGCCAACACCCTCCCCGCTGTACTCTGGCCCCAGGTTCCGTCGTTTTAGTCTCAGTTCATCCGCCTCTCGGCCAGCTGCCATTTGTACCCCAGCCCTGGCCCCCTCGGCCTTTGGAGCCAATGACATGCTCTGGAACCGTGTTCCCGATCACCCCACCATGCTTCTTGCTGACATGACTGCTGCATTCCAACTGCTTCCAGGGGCCAAAGAGGAAGTAAAGTATGGGGGGTTTAAAGTGCTTGCCTTGGGGCCCGAGCGACAGTCTAATGGGTAGAAAGCTTGCCTCGCACACAGCCAACCTGGGTTCGATTCCTGGCATCCCATATGGTCCCCCAAGCATCACCAGAAGTAATTCCTGAGAGCAGAGCCAGGAGTTAACTCAGAGCATCGCTGGGTAGGGCCCCAAAACCAAAATAAATATAAAACAAACAAATTTATTAAATAAAGTGCTTGCCTTGCACACAGCCATCCCTGGCACCCCATAGGGTCCCCCAAGCCCATCAGGAGTGACCCCTGAGTGCAGCGCCAGGAGTCAGCCTGGCGTAACCGCCTGGCGTGGACCCAAAACAAAACCAATCAAGCAAACAACAAAAAAATACAGTGGCTTCTCATGAACTCCAAAGAAGCCTCAAAGGAAGGCAGTGAACAGACATGCCCCTGGGTCTGCCCAGCGGAGACCGATTCAAACAGGTGGCACACAATCTGGGGGCCTGTAGAGAAAATCCACGGTGTCCCGCAGTCAACACTCCCTGCAGGCGTTTAGACTCGGGGAGACTCTGGGGCGCAGCGGGGACTGTGGACCCAGGATGACCGCACGCAAGGCTAAGCACTTGACCCGCGGGGCTATGGCTCCGCCCCCACCAGGCCTTCCGGAATCCAGGGGAAAAGTTTGGGCCGACCAATCCCCCCAGAGTCGGGGTGCCCGGCAAGAGGAAAATCTGGCCTCGATGAGTCCTCGGTCGGCTCCATCCCACCGCGCCGTCCCCGGCAGGGAAACACTCACCCGCGGCTGCGGTCTGGAGACCACGTAGCTGTAGATCCTGTGGTCGGCCGTGTTGACCTGCAGCGGCCGGGCCGGCGGGGGGTTGAACACGCTGGGAACGCCCTCCTGCTCATTCAGTCGGTCCTGCACAGCAGCCTGCGAGGGAAGGAGCCAAGGCTGGGGCTGGAGCCAGAGCACAGCGCGCAGGGCGTTTGCCTTGCATGCGCCCGACCCAGGTTCGATCCCGGCATCCCATAGGGTCCCCCAAGCATCGCCAGGAGTGATCCCTGAGCGCAGAGCCAGGAGTAACCCCTGAGCATCGCCAGGTGTGACCCAAAAGGCCAAAAATAGAGCCAGGGCTGGCACCAGGTTCCCTCCATCCCCGAGGCCAGGCCCACTCCCCATGCCCACAGCACCCCACCCCAGCATCCACCTCTCCCACCTTTTGTGCAGGCGCCTGGTGCCCAGGCACTTGCTTGAAGCGACAGTCACTTGAGCCAGGAGAGCCTGACTTGGGGGCACGGATGTCCTCCAATATTCATCATGTGGGTTTTGTCTTTTGGTCACACCTGGAGGTGCTCAGGGCTGACTCCTGGCCCTCGGGAGCTCAGGGAGCAGTCCTGGCGGGGCCCAGGGGACCCTTTGGGACACTGGGGCTTGAACCCCACTGGGTTCAACTTGCAAGGCAAGCGCCCTCCCCACTGTGCTATGTCTCCACCTCCCCTAGTTAGGTTTTGATTTTATAGTGCATAAAGTTCTTTATTTGGGGCGGGGGACCCGCAGCTGGCAGCGCTCAGGGCTTAGCCCTAGGGGGGCTCAGGAGACCCTATGCAGATAGAACCGGGGTCCCTTCGTGCTGGGCAAGGTTCCTGCCTCTGCTCCCGCCTGCTCATTCCCTTCTACCGCCTGTCTGTGAAGGGCTCTGCCAACCTGGTGCAGTGAATGACACAGTCTGACCTCAGGGTCCTGGCCTTCCTGGGCTTCGGGGAAGCAGCCGATGTCCCCGTGAGAGTTCTCAGGGTGATGCTGGCTACCCAGGGACCATGGCAGTCAACCTGGGGACTGAACTCAGGGCCCTTAGCACCCCCGCCCCCATGAGCACTGCACCACAACCGTAAGTTGGGGGCCTGGCTGAAGAGGGTGCACCATGGCGAGCAGGTGTGTGCGGCCCTGCAAAGCTCGGGAACCCCCAAAGCACTGCGGCCAGGGTGTGGGACCAGGGGTGCGGCACAGCCAGGCAAGTGTACAAACCCTTAAACAAACAGTAAAAACTCTTTAAAAAGAGGGGGAAAGGGGCTGGAGAGATAGCACAGCGGGTAGGGCATTTGCCTTGCACGCGGCCGACCCGGGTTCAAATCCCAGCATCCCATATGGTCCCCTGAGCACTGCCAGGAATGATTCCTGAGTGAAGAGCCAGGAGTAATCCCTGTGCATCGCCAGGTGTGACCCAAAAATCAAGAAAAGAAAACTTTTTATTATTTTTTTGCATTTGGGGCATACCAGGGGATACTCAGGGGTTACTCCTGACTCCGCACTCAGGAATTACTCCTGGAGGTACTCGGGGGACCCAAAGGATGCCAGGGATTGAACCCAAGTTGGCTGTGCGCAAGTTAATGCCCACCCCGCTGTACCGTCTCTCCATCCCGGAAAAAGACATCATTTTGCCAAAAGTTGCTGAGGGAAACAATAGGGGTCCCAGGGGGAAGAGGCTCAGTCGCCCCCTTTCCTGTGGTCTTACGTACATACAGTGCCCACAACTGCCACCTTCCCCTCCCTTTACCAAACTGACGTAAATGTGACGCTGGGGCTGACAGTACCTCAATGTTCCAGTTATGCTGTTCCAAGGTATGGCGACACTGATCCATCGACTCGATGCCCGTCAGGTCCTGAAAGGAGAAGAAACACCAAATACATTCAAGAAAAAGCAATTTCTCATGGGGGGAAAAAAATTTTTTTTGGAGGGTTCTAGGGACCCCAGGCAAAAATGGCAGTCACGGGCTACTTTGGGAGCCCTCGGGGGCCCAATCAGAGGCTGGGATCAAACCTGGGTTTCTCGAAGGCAAAGCCTGAACCCAGCTGACAGAGCTTGCTCCCGAAGCCCCCATTCCTGTTTTAATATTCAATATAGAGATCAAGGGGCCGGACAGACATCACGATGGTAAGGCATTTGCCTTGACTGCAGCTGACCCAGGTTCGACACCCGGCACATGAAGACTATTCCCTGAGAGTGGCAGGAGTGATCCCTGAGCACTGAGCCAGGAGAAAGTCCTGAGCACTGCTTGGTGGGACTCAAGGGCCCAGAGAATAGAGGTTTTTTTTTTTTTTTTTTTTTTTTTGCTTTTTGGGTCACACCTGGCGATGCACAGGGGTTACTCCTGGCTCTGCACTCAGGAATTACCCCTGGTGGTGCTCAGGGGACCCTATGGGAATCAAACCCAGGTTGGCCGCGTGCAAGGCAAACGCCCTTTCCGCTGTGCTATGGCTCCAGCCCCAGAGGGTTTTTTTTTTTTTTAAGAAACTGGAAATCTTCGTTAAGAACTGGAGGGTGGGGCTGGAGCCATAGCACAGCGGGTAGGGCGTTTGCCTTGCATGAGGTTGACCCAGGTTCGATTCCCAGCATCCCACATGGTCCCCTCGAGCACCGCCAGGAGTCATTCCTGAGTGCAGAGCCAGGAGTTAAGCAAAAACAAAAACAAAACAATAAAAGAACTGGAGGGTTCCGCGTGTTGCTGCGCACTGGCCGTGAGGCCTCAGACAGTCCAGACCAGGAGATCCTAACTGGCCCAGGCCTCCGACAGGTTTGGGTTTTGTCCTTTGGTTTTGGGGCCTCGCCCGATGGTGCTCCGTGCTTCCCCCCGGCCCTCTGGGGGGCGGGGGAGTGCTGGGGAATGAACCCGAGTCGGACGCATGCACAGCAAAGGCCTTCCTTGCCCGTCCCCCGTTTCCAGGAATGACCGCTGGCTGGTGGCTGAGAGGCCCTGGCCCCTTCCCGTGTCCCAGCACTGCCCGCAGGGGCTGGGGAAGTCCACACTTTCGCCTCCCCTGGCCAGGTATCCTGGAGGCCCAAGGCTGAGCTCAAAGGATGCCCGTGGGAGCCTGGGATCCGTCTGGTCCCCTAAGCCAGGAGGCAGAAGCAGCCAGAGTGGACTCGAACACTGGCAGCGCTGGGGACAGAGGCCAGAGGGACAATACAGTGGGCAGGGCGCTTTCCACGCACGAGGCCGAACAGGGTTTGATCCCCAGCACAGTCCCCTGAGCCCGTCAGGAGTAATCACCAAGTGCGGCCGGATGTGGCCCCAACCTCCCCCAGCCCCAAGAAAACAAGAACATAAGTTTCATACGGATGAGGCCCGGGGCTCAATGCTCAGCACACACACACCCACCAAAAAGGAACTGGACAGGACTTGCCTCTACCCGGAGTCTGAATGGTCACTCTGTGTGGGGGTTTGGGGACCACACCTACGGGGTGCTCAGGGGTCGCACCTGGTAGGGATTAGGGGATCCTCCAGGGTGCCGGGGACAGAACCTAGGCCAACCACGTGGCAGGCCAGCGAACACTCTGGATTTAAACAACAAACATGGGGGACCGGAGAGAGAGTGCCGTGAGCAGGGCACGTACTGGGGATCGTGTAAAAGCCAGTACTTCTTCCGAGTTGCAGAAATAGTCCACTTCAAAAAGAAAATTGATTTCTTGGCGCTGGAGAGATACCACAGGGCTTCGGGGGTCTGCCCTGGTGCAGCCCATGTAGGTTCGACCCCCAGCATTGCGCAGGGGTCCCTGAGTGCTCTCTGAGCACAAAGTCAGGAATAAGCCCTGAGCGCTGCCACGGATGGTCCCCAAGCCAAAACAAACCCATAAAAAGACCTTTTTCTATCAACTGTGATAATCGAGTTCTCGGTGGAAAGCCCCTAGTGACACTTCCACACATCTCAAGAACAGCAGGATTTCTTAAATCCCCATTTTCCCAGCTCGATGCAAGGCTGCTTGTCCACAGGACAAATACACAGAATTTTCCAGGAGTTCAGGATGTCAGGCAGGAATGGAGAATCTGCTGACTCTGCCTTTTTGTTGCTGTGGCTGTTGTTTTGGGGCCACCCTCAGCGGAGCCAATGGGATGCGGGGATCGAACCCAGGTCAACTGTGTGTCAGGCAAGCGCCCACCCTGCTGTACACTTACTCCTGCCCCTTTTGACATGGACTGATTACTTCTGGATGAGCAGATAGCCCTTTCAGAAAGGGATTCTCGGGGCCAAAGCGATAGCACAGCAGGAGGGCGTTTGCCTTGCATGTGGCCGACCCAAGTTCAATTCCTGGCATCCCACAGGGTCCCCCTAGCACTGCCAGGAGTGATCCCTGAAAGCAGAACCAGGAGTAACCCCTGAGTATCGCCAGGTGTGGCCCAAAAAACAACAAAAAAATTATATCCAACTTAAGGGAAATTGATTACACACACACACACACACACACACACACACACACACACATAGAGCAATAGCTGGGGGGTCCCTTTGTGCTGGGGGGACAAGAACCAAAGCCTGCCTTGCCTGTGCCCCACGCAGACTCCATCCACAGGGTCCCCCAGCCCCAGCAGGAGCGATTCAGAGCGCAGAGCCAGTCGTCAGCTCTGAGCACCACCAGGTGTGACCCCAAAACAAAAATCAAGAAGTGGGCTGAGGATGTGATGGCATCTGTCCAAAGGAATGCCAAAGGGACAACAACTGGCATTAGGGAACTGCCCGGTGAGACCGAGCAACACCCGCCGGACGCGGGCCATGACACACATCAGCGCGGACGGCAGAGGCGGCGCCCAGAAGCTCCACCAACAAGGCAGGCGTGGAGAACCAGAAGAACCAGAAAGCTGGCACAGCCTTTTGGCGATGTCTCACCAGGCCAGAAACACACGCAACACACAATACCCACGGGGCCCAGAGGAATGAAAACAGGGGCACCGAGCAGAGCCACAGCCAAAACATTCAGGGACCTGTGTGCGGGGGGCAGTCAACAGGGGCAAGGGGCTCGACGGCCACCAAGGAAACACAGCTACACCAAAGATGGCTTCGCACCCACAGAATATGATTCAGCCATTAAAAGAAAACAACAACAAAGACAGAGAGATAACAGCGGGGAAGGCGCTTGTCTTGCATGCAGCCGGCTCAGGTTCGATCCCCGGCATCCCCTGGGGTTTCCCTGAGCTCTGTCAGGAGGGATTCCTGAGCGTAGGATCAGAAGCAAGCCTCGAGCATCAAAACCCTACAGTGGGGAGGGTATTTGCCTTGCCAACTCGACCAACCCAGGTGAGATCCCCAGCACCCCATAGGGTCCCCTGAGCACCACCCAGATCCCTTGCAGGAGTGATCCCTGAGTGCAGGGCCAGGAGGAAGCCCTAAGCACTGCCGGGCGTGGCCCCCAAACCAAAACAACACCCCAGGCTGTGGGGGGTGTGGGTGTATTATATATATGTTGCCCAAGAGACGCAAATCCAGAGAGTGAATCACTGGTCACCAGGATTAGCAAGAGGAGATGTGGGTAGTCACTGTTGAGTCTGGGGTCCTTTCTGGGACGGTAAGAATGTTCTGGAAGGAATCAGGTGGTGGCTGTAAGATAGACCTGAACTGGCTGAGGCGAATACTTAGGAAGGGTGATGTCATCGCTACAATACGTTTCTTTTGTATCACCGCTTCACTGCAGAGCCAGGATTTTATCAGTAACAGTTGGTTTTTAAGAGTTCAAGTAGGGGGGCTGGAGCAATAGCACAGAGGGTAGGGCGTTTGCCTTGCATGGGGCAGACCAGGGTTCAATTCCCAGCATCCCATATGGTCCCCTGAGCACCGCCAGGATTAATTCCTGAGTGCATGAGCCAGGAGTAATCCCTGTGCATTGCCGGGTGTGACCCAAAAAACAAAAAACAAACAAAAAAAAAAGAGTTCAAGTAGGAGCCAAGAGATAGTCAAGCCGGGAGGGTGTCTGCCTTGCATGCAGCCAACCAGGGTTCAATCCCCGGCACCACAGAGAATCCTGAACCCCTCCAGGTGGCACCCCTGGGCACAGAGCCAGGAGCGTGGGCTGAGCACAGCTGGGTGCGACCCCAAAACCACACAGCAGCTGTTGGCATGACTTACACGCGGAGGCGGGGGGCCTGGGAGCAGCTCAGCTGGCTGAAACAAACCGCTGACTCCCAGTGCCTCCGACGCGCACCAGGGTGCCGTGGCAGCCCCATTTCCTGGGCGCCACGTGTGACAACCACCCTCGCGGGCAGGTGCGTAAGGCCCAGTGAACCCCTCAACCCGTACGCAAGCAACACACCACCACCTCGAGAGACAGAGGGAAAGCCGCAGCTGGGAAACAGCAGGGAGGTGCCAGTGCTGCACATGGCTGGCCCGGGCTCGGTCCCCGGCATCCCACAGGGTCCCCTGAGCACCACCAGCAGTGTCCCAAAACAAACTGCAAACCCCAAATGAAAAAATAATTCTTTTAAATAAATTAAAAAAAAAACATGGGGCTGGAGCGATAGCACAGCGGGTAGGGCGTTTGCCTTGCACGCGGCCAATCCATCGATCTGGGTTCAAATCCCAGCATCCCATATGGTCCCCTGAGCATGGCCAGGGGTAATTCCTAAGTGCAGAGCCAGGAGTAACCCCTGTGCATCGCCAGGTGTGACCCAAAAAAGCAAAAATCAAACAAACAAACAAACAAACACCAGCACCACCACACCTAGACAGAGAATTCCAGAACTTCTTCCCTTTCATCAGATGTACTGAAACAGAAACAGAAAAATGTCGCCACCTGAAGAGCTGAAGCAACAGTACAGTGGGGAGGGCCTCTGCCTGGCATGTGGCCCACCCGGGTTCGATCCCCAGCAACCCATAGGGTCGCCCAGGCACCGCTAGGCGTAATTCCTGGGTGCAGAGTCAGGAGTAACCCCTGAGCATCACTGGGTGTGACTCAAAAGGCAAAAAAAAAAAAGTTGGGCTGGAGCAAGAGCACAGTGGCTAGGGTGTTTGCCTTGCACGCAGCTGACCTGGGTTCGATTCCCAGCATCCCATAGGGTCCCCTGAGCACTGCCAGGAGTAATTTCTGAGTGCAGAGGCAAGAGTAACCCCTGTGCATTGCTGGGTGTGACCCAAAAAGCAAAAAAAAAGGTTGCCACCAGAGGCAGCCTGGCCTAGCCTTGGTGTAGGAGAGGAGTGCCCCAAACACAGCAGACCCAGGTTCGATCCCAGACACCACACAGGGTCCCCTGAGCCCCTGTAGGAGCGATCCCGAGTGCAGAGACAGCAGGAAGCCTTGAACACTGCTGGGTGGTGCCCCCAGACCAAATACACACACCCGACACTTAATAGAAAGTCTCTGAGAGAGGCCGGAGCCACAGCGCAGTGGGGAGGGCACTGGCCTTGCACGCACGCAGCGAGGGTGGTTGTCACACGGTGCCCCGCATCCCATAGGGTCCCCCGAGCCCCGCTGGGTATGGCCAAGAATCCAAGGCAAAGGCCATGCATATAGCCAACAACCAGGGGTGATCCCTGAGCATGGAGCCAGGAGTAAGCCCTGAGCAGCACGGAGTGTGTGGCCGGCACCATCCCTTCCTGTCCCCTCAAAAAGGCTTAGGAAGGGGCTGGAGCGATAGCACAGCGGGTAGGGCGTTTGCCTTGCACGCGGCCAACCAGGGTTCGAATCCCAGCATCCCATATGTCCCCTGAGCACCGCCAGGAGTGACCCCTGTGCATCGCCGGGTGTGACCCAAAAACCAAAAAAAAAAAAAGTCTTAGGAAGCAAAGGGCCGGTGCTCATTCAGTCTGCTGAACAGTGTCCCCAGCCTCGAGCTGGATGCAACTGCCCCCCAAGCCCTCAAGTAGCCATAATGACGATGTTAATAATGCAGCAGCCTTAAACCAGTGCCGGCAGCAGCCACACCCTCCAGAGGGTCCCAAGTCAAAGCCAAAAGGGGAACGCGGATAAAATCTTCAACGCCACCAGCCCTGCGCATGCGCGCTGCCTAATAAAGAAGCGTGAGCCAGGCACGTGCCCGCAGAGGAAATCTGAGATTCCGTTTATCTTCCTGGGGTTCAGGTCGGCTTGAACGCCATGACGCAACATCCCGTGGCCGCGCTGGGGCCCTGTCCAGCCCAGCTCACTCCAGCTGGGCTCGGGGCCACGCAGGAACACCCGAGTCGCGTCACCCACCCGGGTGACACAGCTGTGGGCGGCCGCCCGACACTGCAGGCTCTGCGGGGCCGCCCCACGCGCAGGCTGATGTCCACAGCAGGTTCAAGAACTGTCTCCCCACGGGCCCTGCCGCTGCAGGGGTGCCGACTCCTGCCCTGAGCACCCCACTGCCTGCCAAGGCACCGTGCGGGGAAGCCACAAGGAAATCCGGCGACGGGAATATCGGATTCTTGGGCGTCTGTTGGGGGACCGGACAAGGCGCTCCGGGCTTATGTGATCCCCTGGGCTGGTTCAGAGCTCAGGGAT
This sequence comes from Sorex araneus, assembly GCF_027595985.1. Classification (NCBI taxonomy): domain Eukaryota; kingdom Metazoa; phylum Chordata; class Mammalia; order Eulipotyphla; family Soricidae; genus Sorex; species Sorex araneus. Next base: position 249,196,351 of record NC_073303.1, read on the forward strand.
CACTCCTGGCAGGCTCAGGGGACCCTGTGGGGTGCTGGGGAAGTGTGCAGGGCAAGCACCTGGGTGCCAGGCCTGTCTCTGACACCCCCCTCACTGGCCACCAGACTAGCAGGTCACCTTGACGTCCTGCCTGACCAGATGTTTCTTCATCTGGAGGCAGGAGCGACAGTACAGCAGGGAGGGCAAGACCGGGGTTCGAGCCTGGCACTCCACGAGGGCTCCCACCACACCCCACCAGGAGGGACCCCGAGCACAGAGACGGGAGTAAACTCTTAAGCTCCTATGCAGAAATCCTGGGGTGGGGAGGGGGCAGAGCCATAGGAAGGCGGGGAGGGCGCTTGCCTGGACCGGTGACGAACCCGGGTTCAATCCCCGGCACCCTACGGGGTCCCCCGTGAACCCGTCAGAAGTGAGCCCTGAGCAGAGCCTGATAGGAGTCAGCTCTAAATGCCTATGCATGGAGACACAGCGAAACTCCCTGGGTGCTGGGGTCCAAGTGTGGCACCCCCACCCCAACCAGTAAATCGTCCCGCCTCAGCCACGGTCAATCAAGGGGTCCACTTTGTCCCCCATCAGTTCTCCTCTCTTGCCCTAAAGCTGCTCTGCGAGGCCCAGTGGGAACTGTGGTCACAGTTGGCCCCAAGTATGTGGCTTCTCCTCTGGGGCAGAGACAAGAAGGTTCTGGAGCATGCAGCCACTACAGCCAAGGGATCTCACCGCCTCGAACCCGTTTCCTCTGTAATAAAACAAATAGGGTTGGAGTGATTTAGGACAGCGGGGAGGGTGTCTACCTTGCATGCAGCCAACTCAAGTTCCATCCCGGGCATCCCATACAGCCCCCAGAGCCCCGCCAGGAGTGACCCCCTTACATACAGCCCACCCGGGTGGAATCCCCGGCATCCCATATGGTCACCACCAGCAGTGGTTCCTGAGTGTAGAGCCAGAAGCAACCTCTGGGCACTGCCAGGTGTGACCCCACAACAAACAAACCAGCTACCGCCTGGCTGCCTCTGGTCGCAAGCTAAGGAACTGAGTAACGAAACCCTCATCACCCCCACTTCACCCTACGACCACCTGGGGCTCGACCCCTGAAGCACGGGAAAAGGGGGGGAATGGGGTCCTGGAGTCACACGCAACTCTGAAACGAGGGTTCCTCAAAACCTGGGCGCCTTTTGGGCCTCAGGGATTCCCATTCTAACGGGCTGGTTCATCAAATGGGCCCAGAACTGAGTGCATAGGCTGAGTGCGGGCTTTGCAGGAGGAGACCCGGGCTCGGTCCCCAGCACCAGTGACCCTTGAGCACCGCTAGGCATGTCCCCTCCATCACCCCTTCCCCGCCCCCCCCCAAAAAAAAAGTCACCCAAACTCCCAATGCAAGCCAACTACTACTAAGGATGGCATTTTTCCAAAGTCCACTTCAGAGACACGGTCAGGGCGATAGGTCAAAGGGCCACAAGCTAAGGCACTGCCAAGTGGGACGCCCTGATGTGATCCCCAGCACCACATGGTCCCCTGAGCCCTTCTTGGAGCCCCAAGCTAAAATAACCCCTGAGCACTGCCCTGTGTGGCCCCCAAAACTGAAGTAACAAACGGTAATAAGAGCTGGAGAGATCAGACACACTACGGGGGGCTAAGGCACCTGCCCAGAAACACAGCCCAACTGGCTCTGTCCCCGGCACCCCATGGCCTCTCCAGCCCCCGAACCAGGAGGGAGCCCTGAGTGCACAGCCCGGGGTGGTCCTCAAATACCGGAAGCAAACAAATCTGACCAGACTGGGGACGGTGCCGTTAAGACAGTGTGTGTGTGGGGGGGACAACTGCCTTTCACCCGGGTTTGATCCCTGGCATCCCACAGGGTCCCCTGAGCCCCACCAGGAGTGATCCCTGAACATCTCCACTTGTGACCACACCCCCGACATGTGTACACACACACACACACACACACACACACACACACAGATCTGACCAGTCATTTGGTTAGTACCATTTGGTACCATTGGGTCACTTTCTGTGCTGGGAATTGAACTCGGGTCTCATGGGGGCCTCAGCAGCCACCCGACTCCCTCCGCAAACAGGGACTATGACAGGACGCACCCACGGGGCTGTCGTGGTTCGCCTGGCTACTGTGTGCCTGTGTGTTTTCCTTACAGCATCCTACACCCTCCAGAACCGGGCCTTGGGTTGCTAATAGTGGAGCTAGGGATGGGACTCGGGGTGTGAGAGGAACCAGTCAAAGCGGGCACTCAGGTGCTGGGCGGCTGACCCCAGCCCCCCCAAGCCTACCCTCCACAGGCCACACCACACCCTCCCAAAAAAAAATAAAAAACACAACTGTTTGCAAAGCCCGGAGCTTCAGCACTGGGGCAGGGGGGTGAGCTGGGTCATGTGAATGAATGAACGCTGCATCCGGCTCAGGCAGGGGACCATGGGGTCGCCAGTGTGTACAAACCAAGGGGCAGGCCAACAGCATCCCCAGACATCAAAAAGCTCCTGATTTCTCCCCCTCCCCCACGCCCCCTGCACCCCGCAACTTGGGGGCTGCGGGGGGGCGGGGCCCTGGGGAGATGTAACTTGTGTGATACCGATTTGATTTTTTTTTTTTAGGAATCAGACCCCGGGCTGATTTCCAACTGGGTGGGGGCGTGAGGGGGGGTCTTCTCAAACAGATGCTAAACGCTTGACGCCCAAAGCTCCCCCTTAACGACTAAAGAGTGGGGCTGCCCGCTCCTCCGAGGGGCGCTTGCAACCAGCCCCATCCTTGGGCACCGATGACACCCAGAGCCTGGCCCGGGTGGGGGGGGTGTCGGAGGGTCGAGGCGGGGGAAGAGGCGGGGGGAGGGGGAGACGGGGAGGCCGGTCCCCAGCCCCGAGCACGGCACACTCCCCCCCTCTCCCCTGCGCCCGACGCAAACGTTGGTAGTGGCTGCGGCGGCGGCGGCGGCGGCCCGGGACGACGAAGCCAGACTCGGAGGCGGGGATTGAGCACGTCGCGGGGGCCGGGGGAGCTGCAGAGTCCGCGGGGGACGACGGAGCGGTGGGGTGGGGGGGTCCCCGAGGGAGGAGGCGGCGGCGGCCGGGGGGGACGCGGCTGCAGGGCCGGGCCGGGGAGGTGGGGGGGACCCGGCGGGGCAGTTGGCGTCTGGGGGGGAGGGGGCCGCCCGCTGGCCGGAGCCGGCCCGCTTGGCCGGCCAAGTTCGGGGCTCCTCCGGGGGCCCCGGCTCCTGCCCGCGGCGGCCTCCGCTGCACCGACGACTCGCTGCTACCTGAAACTGCAGCAGCTTCTCGGTCTGCTCCTGGGTGAGATCCCGCTCCTCAGGCGCCGCCATTTTGCCGCCGCCTCTACGCTTCTGACCCGTCCGCACCGTCACCCGCCGGAAGTGACCTCGGGCACCGCCACTTCCGGCCCCGAACGGCCGCCCGGGCGCACGCCGCGCCTGCGCGCGCTGGCCCCGCCCAGGCAGGGCAGAAGGGGCGTGGCGGCGCGCTAGGCGGCTGCCCGCTGGGGCCGCTCCCGAGCACTTCCGGAAATGGCCCACAGGTGAGTGGGAGCCCGCGGTGCCGGAGGCTGACTCCTGATGCTCCCGAAAAGGACGCGTGCTCTGACCCTGAAGCATGTAGAATCCCATATTCCGGGAGGGATTTTATATATTATATATATTTTTCTTTTTTTAATTTCGGTGGGTTCACACCCGGGGATGCTTAGGGTTATTTTTGGCTCTAAGCTCTTATTAACGGTGCACAGTGGACCTTATGGGATGCCGAGGATCGAACCCCGGGTCATTCGCGTGCAAGGCAAAAATGCCCTTCCCGCTGTAGTATCGCTACAGCCTCTAGGATTGATTTCTCTCTTTTTTTTTTTTTTTTGGCTCTTTGGCTTTTTGGTCACTCCTGACGCCGCTCAGAGCTTACTCTTGAGCCTGTGGTCAAGGTCACTCGGCATCTGTCGGGGATTAATCACACATGCAAGGCAAGGACATTGCGGGGCTAGAGCGATAGATAGTACAGTAGGTAGGGAAGTTTGCCTTGCACGTGGCTGACCCGGATTCGATCGCCGTCATTCCATATGGCCCGCCCGAGCCCCGCCAGAATTGATCCGGGTGCCAGAAACAAGCCCTGAGCACAGCTAGGTGTGGCACAAAAACATAAAGAAAAAAAAGGTTGTATACGGGAGTCCCTAGGAAACACACACGTGCGCGTCGCACAGCGCCCCCTGGTGGGCACACTTTCAAGCGCTGCAGTGCAAGTGCCTGATCAACCAATCCCAGCCAGATTCTGGGGTAAGTGTGGGGGTGCCGTGGAGGGGACAGGAAGCACCTTGAGACCACATGTTTGTGAAGAGAAGAGGGGAGAGGTGGGAGAACTGTGGCTTGCCTTCTTGCAGGCCCGTGATGCATCTTCTTAGGCGAGCACATAACGTCTCATCTCACACTGTTCGAGAACTTTCCTTAGACTCTTCATGTAAAATTGGAAACCAAGGGGCTGGAGCAATAGCACAGCGGGTAGGGCTTTTGCCTTGCACGCGGCCGACCCGGGTTCGATTCCCAGCATCCCCTATGGTCCCCTGAGCGCCGCCAGGAGTGATTCCTGAGTCCATGAGCCAGGAGTAACCCCTGTGCAATGCCGGGTGTGACCCAAAAAAAGCAAAAAAAAAAAAAAAAAATTGGGAACCAACAGTTGCAACTTTAGCGATTGATTTCATTACAGCTCAAAGCTACAAAAAAATGGAGTAACATTTAACACGTCTCAAAGAACAGTTCAATGGGAAGGCAAATGAATTTCATTGCTATCCTCAAGGATAAGAGAGAGAGAGATGGTTTGTGGGGTATTTTTTTGCCTTTGGGGAGTGTGTGTGTGTGTGTGTGTGTGTGTGTGTGTGTGTGTGTGTGTTTGGGCCACACCTGGCAGTGCTCAGGGCTTCTTCCTGGCTCTGCACTCAGGGATGACTCCTGGCAACGCTCATGGGACCATATGGGATGCTGGGGATCAAACCACAGTTGGCTGCGTGCAAGGCAAGAGCCCTCCCTGCTGTTCTGATTTGTAATTTTATCTCTATAACTATCCGACCCATCTTGATTGTGTAGTTTTCTTTCTATAATATTCAGAATCGGGGGTCAGGAGAGGTAGTAAGTACTGGATCGATTCTGAACGGCTGAGCAATAGACATTGCAGACCAAACCCTGCATCTCGGGACCCAGAACCTCCCAGCATTGCCCTCTGCAGAGGACCAGGCTTCTTGTTGGTGGTTTTGTCTTTCTTTGTTTTGCGGACCCACCTGGCAGTGCTCAGGCCTTGCTCCTAGCTCTGTGCTCAGGGATTATTCCTGCCATTGTTCAAGACGGTGCCATGGACTGAACCAGGGCTGGCTCTATGCAAATAGTACCTGCTGTACTAGTTCTCTAGCCCCTGGCTGAACCGAAGCGTCTAGATTGCCTACCCCAAGGGATGCAGTCACAGACTCTTGGTTCTTTTTTTTTTTTCCCCTTTTGCGTCATACCCAGTGATGCACAGGGGTCACTATTTTTTTTTTCTTTTTGGGTCACACCCAGCGGTGCTCAGGGGTTACTCCTGGCTCTGCACTCAGGAATTACTCCTGGCGGTGCTCAGGGGACCCTGTGGGGTGCTGGGAATCGAACCTGGGTCGGCCACGTGCAAGGCAAATGCCCTACCCACTGTGCTATCGCTCCAGCCCCTCACAGGGGTCACTGTTGACTCATGCACTCAGGAATTAATCCTGGTGGTGCTCCGGGACCCTCCGTGACCCTAAGGGATGCTGGGAATCAAACCTGGTGGGCAGACACCCTCCTGGCCTGTAGTACTGTGCATCCAGGCTTATAAGTTTCACCTTCTGTCATTCACACAGCAGATCTGAAAGTTACACTTTGTCACACCCACCCTCATAACTGACTGTGATTTTGGTCTGTTAACCTGCACCATCTGCCCTTTATTCATTTCTCAATTATGCACAGAGTAAATCTGGCCTCACCAGGGAAGGAAAGAATAAACCGTCTGAGAGGTCCTGTGAAATTTCTGATCTAATCAGACGGCTTTGAAGATGTGCCGAGAAACCAAACAAATCATGGATAAAGAAAGGCCCAGAAAAAAAAAAATTGAAAAAAAAAGAATATCCCTTTACCCACTTTTAACACTAGATATTGTCCAGTGTGATCATTCCCTGACATTATCACACACATTCTTTTTAAAATAAAATTAAATTAAAAGAAAGGCCCAGAAGGGGGGGAAGGGGCTGGAGCAATAGCACAGCGGGGAGGGCGTTTGCCTTGCACGCAGCTGACCTAGGTTTGATTCCCAGCATCCCATATGGTCCCCTGAGCACTGCCAGGAGTAATTCCTGAGTGCAAAGCCAGGAGATAACCCCTGTGCATCGCCGGATGTGACCCAAAAAAAGCAAAAAAAAAAAAATTAATAAAAAAATTTTTTTTAAAAGAAAGGCCCAGAAGGGCTGGAGCGATAATATAGTGGATAATGCATTTATCTTGCATGTGGCTGATCCGGGTTTGATCCCCAGCATCCCATATGCTCCCCCAGGCACCACCAGGAGTAATTCCTGAGTGCAGATCCAGGAGCAACCCTGAGCATCGCTGGGTGTGACCCACCAAAAAATGCCAAAAAAAAGGGCCAGCAGGGGCTGGAGCAATAGCACAGCGGGTAAGGCGTTTGCCTTGCACGCGGCCGACCCGGGTTCGACCTGTGCATCGCCGGGTGTGATCCAAAGAGGAAAAAAAAAAAGGGCCAGCGGGGCCAGAGTAATAGAATAACCCAGTACAGTGCTTGCCTTGCATAAGGCTGAGCCTGCTTTGGTCCCCGACACCCATATGGTCCCCAAAGCACCACCAGGAGTGACCCATGACTGCAGAGCCAGGAAGTCAGCCTTGAGCACCACCAGGTGTGGACCAAAATCAAACCAAAAAATAGAAAGAAAGAAAAGGAAAGACTTGGGGACAGGGAGATAGTACCTCAGGTAAGGTGGTGCCAGTATGCATCTGACCCAGGTTTGATTCCCCAGTTCTGCATCTGTCACCAGGAGTGACTCCTGAGCGCTTAGCCAGGAGTGGCCCTGGAGTGCTGCCAGAAAGAGAGAGGGAAAGAGAAAGAGAGAAAAGAAAGTAATGGGGGGCTGGAGCGATGGGACAGCGGGAAGGGCAAGTAGCCGACCGGGTTTGATTCCCAGCATCCCATATGGTCCCCTGAGCACCACCAGGAGTAATTCCTGAGTGCAGAGCCAGGAGTAGCCCCTATGCATCGATGGGTGTGACCCAAAAAGCAAAAAAAAAAAAAAAAAAGGAAGGAAGGAAGAAAGTAATGAATAGAGAGAAGGAAGGAGAAAGAGAGTGAAGCTGGAAAGATAGTATAGTACAGCAGGTAGGGTATTTGCCTTGCACTTGCCAAACCTGGGTTTGATCCCTGGCATCCCATATGTTCCCCTGAGCACCGCCATGAATAATTCCTGAGTGCAGAGTTAGGAGTAACTCTGAGTTAACACACACCCGCTGGGTTTGACGCGCAAAAAAAACCCAAAAAACCAAAAGGGGACTGGAGTGATAGCGCAGCGTGATAGCGCAGCGGGTAGGGCGCTTGCCTTACACGCAGCCGAACCAGGTTCGAATCCCAGCTTCCCATATGGTCCGCTGAGCACCGCCAGGAGTGATTCCTGACTACATGAGCCAGGAGTGACCCCTGTGCGTTGCTGCGTGTGAGCCCCCAAATAATAATAATTATAATTTTAAAAATTAAAAAAAGGGGCCAGAGCGATAGCACAGCGGGTAGGGCATTTGCCTTGCACGCGGCCGACCCGGGTTCGATCCCCGGCATCCCATATGGTCCCCCAAGCACTGCCAGGAGCAATTCCTGAGTGCAAAGCCAGGAGTAACCCCTGAGCATCACTGGGTGTGACCCAAAAAGCAAAAAAAAAAAAAAAAAAAAAACCAAAAAACTTAAAAAATTAAAAGAGAGAGGGGCTAGTGCGCGTTCCCCTGGAGATCTCTCCGGCCCGCGGAGAGACAACAGTGGAAAGCGCTCCTAATTGGGTGGGTTCTGTGAGCGGTTCCGACCTGAAATAAAACTAGTGAGGATAATAAATAGGGGGCCCAAGACGACACATGCCGATCAAAGGCAACTTTATTAACTGCCACGCTGGTTTTATACTTTTCTTAGCAGGGGGTTGGTACATAAGTTGTCAATCATCAGGGAAGTATCTTCTCAGACCAAATAAGGAAAGGTTCGGGGTGTATTAGGTGGGCTTACAACATTCTTCAAGAGTAGATTGAGAAATAGTGGGGAGAGGAAGGCAAGGGTTTATCTGGCAGGAGCATCTGGCAGGAGGAATGCACAAGGTAGAGGAAGGTATTCTACTTAATGGGGGGCTTAATGGCGTCTCTTAGTTAACTGCCCTGGGCTACTTTTACCTCTTGAGTTTGGCTATTTCCTTTGTCACAAGGGCACCTGTGCCTCAGGTCAAGCAAAGCTGGTAATGGAATTTTCCGGTTTGTCCAGGGTAAAGGTTTCGGGGTCCTCTTTCGTTCGGGGTCCTGAGCAGTCCCCAACAGGCTAGAGCGATAGCACAGCAGGTAGGGCATTTGGCTTGCACGAGGCCAACCCGGGCTCAATCCCCAGCATCCCACTCAGGAGTAATTCCTGAGTGCATGAGCCAGGAGTAACCCTTGTGCATCACCGGGTGTGACCCAAAAAGCAAAAAAAAAAAAAAGAAAAAAATTTGAAAGAGAAGGAAAGAAGGGAAAGACCATATATTTCAAAAAGAAAAAGAGCAGGGGGCTGGAGCGATAGCACAGCGGGTAGGGTGTTTGCCTTGCACACGGCCGACCCGGGTTTAATTCCCAGCATCCCATATGGTCCCCTAAGCACCACCAGGGGTAGTTACTGAGTGCAGAGCCAGGAGTGACCCCTGTGCATAGCCAGGTGTGACCCAAAAAGCAAAAAGAAAAAGAGCAGATATTTAGGTATTTGAGGGCTGGGGTCGGCTGCGCAGTAGCGGTAGTAGGACCTTTCGCACTCAAGGTCCAGAGTGCGACCCAGGCCCAACCTACGCACCCAGTATAGTCCCAGCAGCACCCTCTGGGATCCCCAGGGTCACGGCCAGGTAGGTGCACCTCGGCCACTGCAGTAGCCACAGAGGACAGGAGGAGGGGGAAGGAAAGCGGAGATAGTTCAGCCTCCTCCACCGAAAATAACAAGCTCACGCACCACGACACGCTCTGCGAGAAATGTGAATAAGTGCGAGCACCACCCGCTTGGGTGAGAGGAAGGACAGGCCCTAGACCCGCGTGGGCGGAAGTGACCCAGATGCATTTAAATGACCCTGGGAAGGAGTTCAGCAAGGCTGCGTAGCTGGGTGCAGTCTCAGGGCTGGCTCCTGGCTCTGCACTCAGCAGACCCGCTGGGATGCCAGGGATCGAACTTGGGTTGGTCCACGGGCAAGGCAGACTTTTGCTCCGGGCCCCCAGATGAACTTGTTTCACAGCTCTTAGAAGGAGTGAGGGGAAGGACTAAAGAGATAGTACAGTGGGTAGGGGGGCTGGAGCGATAGCACAGCAGGGAGGGTGTTTGCCTTGCATGTGGCTAGCCCGGGTTCGATTCCCAACATCCCATATGGTCCCTGAGCACCACCAGGGGTAATTCCTCCTGAGTGCAGAGCCAGGAGTAACCCCTGAGTATCGCCGGGTGTGATCCAAAACGCCAAAATAATAATAATAATAATAATAAATACAGTGGGTAGGGCACTTTCCTTTCACTCAGCCAACTTGTGTTTGATCGCCAGCATCCCATAGGGCTCCCCAAGCACCTCCAGGCGTAATTTCTGAGTGCAGAGCCAGGAGTAACCTAACCCCTGCGCATCACTAGGTGTGGCTCAGAAACCACAAACACACAAAATAAAGGAGTGGAGGGATGGTGAAGCCTTTGGGGTACGTAGACAGAGAAAATTAATGTCGGATGGTGGAAAGTCTCTCTCCCCTCCCTCTCCGCCATACGCGCAGTGCTGAGAGTTTACTTCTGGCTCTCAGCTCAGGAATCACTTTCGGCAGAGCTCTGGGCCCCTAAGGGATGCTGGGGACCAACTCAGGGTCAACCCAAGCGAGACCAGCACCCTCCCCTTTGTACAATCACTCTGGTCCCTGAATCAACATTTCATCTTCATATTTTTTTTTGGTTTTGTTTTTTGGGTCACATCAGGCAATGCTCAGGATTACTGCTGACAGTGCTGGGGACCAAATGTGATGCCAGCATTGAACCCTGGTGGGGCTGTGTGCAAGGCAAACACCCTCCCCACTATACTATTACTCTGGCTCCTGAATCAGCATTTTATTTTCATTCTTCTCTTCGGGCCACACCTGTCAATACTGAGGGCTTCCTCCAGGTTTTGTGCTCAGGGATCACTCCTGGAGGGGGTTCAAGGACCCTCAGGAGTGCCAGGGATTGAATCCAGGGCTTCCCCCTCCCCCATGCAAATCTCTACCTCCAACCTTTTTAAATGACTCCAGCACAAGTGAAAAATTATTTTCTTTTCTTTTTTTTTTTGGGGGGGGTCACACTTGGCAATGCACAGGGGTTACTCCTGGCTTTGCACTCAGGAATTACTCCTGGCAGTGCTCGGGAGACTATATGGGATGCTTAGAATCGAACCCGGGTCGGCCACACGCAAGGCAAATGCCCTACCCACTGCACTATCACTCCAGTCTCTCTCTCTTTTTTTTTTTAATTGCCTTTGGACTTTGCCCGCCACTTCGGTAATGCTCAGGGGGTTCTCCTGGCTCAGTGCTCAGGGATGGAACCCAAACCAAATGTTTGCAAAATCATTCAGTCTGTCCCCCCCCATCCCAGGGGCCCCAGTGCGAGCTCAAATCATTTGTTTTTGTCCCCTAGCATGCGCACCAAACCGGGACAGTGCCTGGCTGTCTTGGGGGAGTGAAGGAGTCCCTGTCTGCAGGGAGGGCCTGTTTGCCTTGCACAAAGCTGACCTGGGTTCAATCCCCGACATCCCATATGGTCCCCCAAGCACTGTCAGGAGTAATTCTGAGCATCGCTGGGTGTGACCCAAAAAGCCAGAAAAAAGAAGACATGGAACCCTAGGGCCTGAGCCATAGTGCTTGCGGGGAGGTTGCTTGCACCTTGCACATCGGTGGAACCAGGGTTCGATCCCTGGCATCCCATATGGTCCCCCAAGCACCGCCAGGAGTAATTCCTGCACATCGCTGGGTGTGACCCAAAAAAGAAAAAGAAAAAAAAAGACATGGAACCCATAGTGCTTGCAGGGAGGTCGCTTGCACCTTGCACAGCAGCCGACCAGGGTTCGATCCCCTGGCATCCCATCGGGTACCTCCCCCCCCCCCCCCCCCCCGTCCAGCACCACCAGGAGTGAATCCTGCGTGCAGATGCAGGAGTCACCCCCCTGAGCATCGCCCGGTGTGACCCCCACTCCCCCTCCAAAAAAAAAGATCAAGGCCCGAGCTCGGGGCTGCGCTGCGCCCCGGTGGCCGCTGCGAGGCGACCTCCGGCCATCCTGGGCGTCCCCTCCCCGGCGGTGACATCACCGCATTCCCGGGCCGGCCCCTCCCGCCGCAGTGACAGGCCGGGCGGGCGGGGCGGGCGGCCGGGCCGGGCCCGGGAGGAAGTTGCGGGGCGGCCGCCGCGACACCAGCTCCGGGGAGCGCGCGCGCGCGCGCGTGTGTGTGTGGGGCCGGGGCGCGGGGCAGACCTCGGGCGGCGGGGCGCGGGGCAGACCTCGGGCGGCGGGGCGCAGCACACACACACACACACACACACACACACACCCGCCGGGTGGCCGAGCCTCATCATGGCTGATGACTTCGGCTTCTTCTCGGCGTCGGAGGGCGGCGCGGCCCAGGGCGGCGAGGAGGACCCGGCCGCCGCCTTCCTGGCGCAGCAGGAGAGCGAGATCGCGGGCATCGAGAACGACGAGGGCTTCGGGGCGCCGGGCCCCGCGCAGCCGGGCCCCCCGGGGGGAGGTGAGTCAGCGCGGGGCCTGTCCCCCTGCGAGGCTGGGACAGCTGGCCCAGGTCCCATCTGGACGCTGGGTGAGGGGTGGGGGGGCGGGGGGCGGTCCAGGCGCAGCGGGGCCGAGTGGTGAGGGACACCCCAGGCAAGGGGACAAGCGTGGACTGTCCCGGAGAGAGTGTCCGTGCGGGGCGAGGGAGCGCGTGGCTCCCGGGACGGGTAAGCTTGGTGACATGTCATCCATCCCCGGCCCGGTTCCAGCCCCCGCCGGGCGCTGACAGATGGCCCTGAGGTGGCCAAGGTGGCCAGAGTCCCATCCTTCCTGCCCCCCTGCACCAGGGACTCCCGCCGCTGCCGCCACTCACTGGTCTTGGCTGGGAACCGCCTGCCTCCCGCAGCCCCAGGACTGGACACTCGGATACTATTATACCCTTATATATTATTTTATTTTATTTTTAAGTTTCAGCACCACACGGGCAGTGCTCAGGGTAATGCTCAGAGCTCAGGGCAATTCCTGGCTCCGAGCTCAGGAATTTCTCCTGGAGGAGCTCAGGGGACCCTCCGGGAATCGGGGTCTGGTGCTTGGAAGGCAAGCACCTTGACTGCTTGTACCTCCGGCCTCCATCCTTAATGTGCTTTACTGGTTCACTGTGAAACCCATCCTAGAGCGCTGAAAACTGAGGCTAAGAGACAGCGATTTGTTTAGGTGCAGACTTGGATGGAAGTTTAGTCCCCAGGGTGGGTGAAGGGGCACCCCGGGTTTCCATATGGAGCCTGTGTTGGTGGCAGATACCGGATATGGCTGCGAAGAGAAGACCTGAACTATTGTAGTGAGCTGCAGACTTGGGGTGCAGGGCCTGGTCCCTGAGATAGCAGCGCTTATCAGCGCTCTTCGCCCTCCAGGGCTGGCTGGAGAAAACATTTCTTAAAGTCTTTTTCTTACTTTTTGAATTTTTTTTTTTTTGAGCAGGTCACACCCGGCAGTACTCAGGGGTTACTCCTGGCTCTGTGCTCAGGAATTACTCCCGGTGGTGGTCAGGGGGGACCCTATGGGATGCTGGGGATTGAAGTAGGCTGTGTGCATGGCAAGCGCCCTTCCCACTGTACTATGGCTCTGGCCCCATTCCTTGAAATCTTTAGCACAAATGTAGCGATCACCTGAATGAGTGGATCTTCAGCCACACTTGCTTCCTTTTCATTATGATTGTTTTTTTAAGGTTAGAGGTGGTCTAGAGCCCGTCTACACCCGCTGGTGCTTGAGGGAACACTGTTAGTACTGCCTGGGATTTAACCCGGGAAAACCCCTGCATGCAAATTTTTCTCTCCTTTCCTTCCTTCCTTCCTTCCTTCCTTCCTTCCTTCCTTCCTTCCTTCCTTCCTTCCTTCCTTCCTTCCTTCCTTCCTTCCCTCCTTCCTTCCTTCCCTCCTTCCCTCCTTCCCTCCTCTCCTTCCTTCCACTCCTTCCTTCATCTCCTTCCCTCCCTCTTTCCCTCCCTCCTTCCCTCTCTCCTTCCCTCCTTTCCTTCCTTCATTCCTTCCTTTCCTTCCTTCCTTCCTTCCTTCCTTCCTTCCTTCCTTCCTTCCTTCCTTCCTTCCTTCCTTCCTTCCTTCCCTCCTTCCCTCTCTACCTTCCTCCCTCCCTCCCATTCCTCCCTCTCTTCCCTCCCTCCCTCCTTCCCTCCCTCCCTCCTTCCTTTTGATTTTTGGGCCACACCAGGCAATGCTCAGGTCTTCCTCCTGGCTCTGCACTCAGGAATTACTCCTGGCGGTCTCAGGGGACCCTATGGGGCGCTGGGGGATGGAACCCAGGTCAGCCGCGTGCAAGGCAAGCACTCTCCCTGCTGTTCAATAGTTCCAGGCCTTGTGTGCATATTCAGGGCTCAGCCTTTGAGTCAGGATCTCCCTGGCTCTTTGTTTTCCCTGAATGTTGTCATATTGACTATTGACATATGTGTGTGTGGGTGGGCGGGTTAGGTAGGTGTCTGTTGAGCTAAGTAGTAGCTTACTTATTTTGTCAAACTGTCTACAGATGGGCCAGAAAGATAGTGCAGGGTAAGATGCTGGTTTTGCAGAGGACCCTGGTTCAAATCCCCTACACTTACAGTTCCCTGAGCAGCTGCCAGGGGTCGCTCCTGAGCACAGAGCCAGGAGTAGGCTCTGAGCAAAGCTCACTGTGGTCCCCAAAGGTCTGTGCAAGAGTAATGTGGGGTGAGGCTGGAGCAATAGCACGGGGTGGGGGGGGCGCTGGAGCAATAGCACAGCAGGTAGGGTGTTTGCCTTGCACGCGGCTGACCCGGGTTCGATTCCCAGCATCCCATATGGTCCCCTGAGCACCGCCAGGGGTGATTCCTGAGTGTGACCCAAAAAGAAAAAAAAAAAAAAAGCACAGGGGTAGGGCGTTTGCCTTGCATGCAGCTGACCCGGGTTCAAATCCCAGCATCCCATAGTGTCCCCTGAGAATCCCCAGGACTAATTCCTGAGTGCAGAGCGGGGAGTAAGCACTGAGCATCTCAGGGTGTGACCCAAAAAGTTAAAAAAAAAAAAAAGAGTAACGTGGAGTTACAGAGGCAGACGGGAGAAAAGGACTTGGTACCTTGGTACAGGAGGCTGCAAGTATGAAACAGTGATACAAAACTACTGTAAACCACATGACTTCCTGGACAGAAAATGTTTCCGTGTCACAAGGAGTGACAGTCCAGCCCTGAAGCAGCTTGCCTTGCTCTCAGCTGACCTGGGTTCAATCCCCACCATCACAAAGGGTGCCCTGAGCATGCCAGGAGAGATCCCTGAGCACAGAGCCGGGAGTACATCCTGAGCACTGACAGATGTGACTCCCAAACTAAAAGAAAATAAAGATAATTTAAAAAAATTAATTTCCCATAGGGACAGAGAGATGGTTCAGTGGCAAAGTACCACAGGAGTAGTAAAGCCCAGGTGTTTGATTCCAGGCATGGATAATAATAATAATAATAATAATAATAATAATAATAATAATAAAGTAGAAAAAGATAAGAAAAAGTTTATAAGTAGGGTTCCTGACAGTTATATATATATATATATATATACACATATGTATATATATATATGTATATATATATATGCATTGACCCTGTGTATGTTTGGTTGTTATGGGGTCACCCAACAGTGCATGGGGGCTACTCCTGGCTCAGTGCTCGGGCCAGTAAGCAGCTCCAAGGATTGAACCCAGCCCAGCAATATCTCTCTCAGGCCCCTCGTGCATTCAGCATTCATTGAGCGCTTGTTGTATGCTAGGTACAGAGAGGAGGAGGGGCAAAAAGAGATACTCTCAGAGGGTGCTGGAAAGACAGAAGAGTGGAGAGGACTCTGGTATGCAGTTGACATTAGTTCCATCCCCAGCACCGCCTACGGGCCCCTGAGCACCGCCAGGAGTGATCCCGGAGCACAGAAGAGTCAGCCCTGAGCACTGCTTGCTGGGTGGGGCCCCCAAACAAAACAAAAAGAAGAAACAGAGAGATAGTACGACGAGGAGGGTGCCTGCACCACACATGGCTGACCCGGGTTCAATCCTTGGCATCCCAGAGGGTCCCATGAGCATCATTAGGAGTGCTTCCTGAGCACGGAGCCAGGAGTAAGCCCTGAGTATCACCCGGTGTGGCCTCCCCAAACAAACAAAGTTCACTGCTAAGATGCTTGCCTTGTATGTACCTAACGGGGTTCCAGCCCCAGCACCCCGTAGGGTCCCCTGATCACCACCAGGAGTGACCCCTGAGCACAGAGCCAGGAGTCATCCCTGAGCACAGCCAGGTGTGGCCCAAACATGCCTCCATCCCCAAAAATGGGGTTTTAGGGGCCGGAGCAATAAGACAATGGGGAGGGTGTGTAGCCTTGCCCGAGGCCGGCCAACCTGGGTTCGAGCCCCGGCATTCGATAGGGTCCCCCGAGCACTCTCAGGAGTGATTCCCGAGTGCAGAGCCAGGAGAAGGTCCCGAGTGAGTGAGTGTGATGCTCCCCCCTAATTTTTTTTTTTTCTAGTAGGGGCTTGAAGGGCTTTAAAGTCTGGAGCACTGTGCACGCAGCAGCTCTGGGCTCAATCCCCGCCACCCCCACAGATCACTGCTGGGTGTGACCCAAAATATCAGACCAAAAAGGAAAGTTCTGCGGGGAGCCGGGGAAGCAGCTGCCGTCAGCTCACACCTCAGCGGCTGGGCCCCCCGGGCCCCCCCGCCCGTCCCCCGAGAGGTGTCTGGTGAAGTGAAGGTGGAACCTGAGTGGTGTGGGGTTTGTCCTGGGGCGGCCTCCAGGCCCCGGGGACAGTCACCCAGTTTCCAGTCACCCAGCCCAGGTCAGTGGCCGGCCGGGGCTCAGGCTGGCCCTGCCCCTGCCTTGCCCAGTCAGTTCTGCGCCAAAGCCGTGTCCTCTGCCAGGCCTTACTAAGCTCCCAGGAATGTTCTGGAGCCTGTCGGCTCCTGTTCCCCAGAGGAGACGGGCATGGGGGCAGGAGACACCCGCGGAGAACTGGGGAATGGGTTCCGAGGGCGGGGCGCTGGCTTGGCACGAGGGAGCCCCAAGTTCTTTCATGTGTGTGTGTGTGTTTGTTTTGGGGGTCACACCCGGCAGTGCTCAGGGGTTACTCCTGGCGGTGCTCAGGTGACCGTATGGGATGTCAGGGATTGAACTCAGGTTGAATGTGTGCCAGGCGTGTTGTATGATCACCCCAGGACCTTTTATTTGTTTATTTATTCTTTTTTTTTGGGGGGGGGGGCTGTGCACACCTGGCTATGCTCAGGACTTCTGTCCGGGCCCCAGTTCAATCCCAAATCCCAGCATCCCTGAGTTCGCCAGGAATGAACCCCGAGCACAGAGCCAGGAGTAAGCCCTGAGCACAGCTGGGTGTGGCTGGGGGGGGCGAGAAGAAAAAAAAAACAAACTAGCGTTGGGTGGATTTGGGCACCGTCTGAGATTCGGGGACCGTCTGGGAGGCCGGGGGTGAGCCTGGGTCGGCTGCCTGCAGGCAAGTGTCCCCCTGCTGGACTCTCTGACCCAGGAAGGCTTCGGGTTCCATGGGGGGTTTTGTTAGAATTAAAAAAAAAAACTTTTTGGCTTTGGGGGTCACACCTGGTGACGCTCAGGAGGTTACTGCTGGCTCTGCACTCAGAATCACTTCTGGTGGTGCTCAGGGGACCTTATTAAGGGATGCCAGGGATCGAACCCCAGTTGGCTGCGTGCAGGGCAAATGCCCTCCTGTCCTCTCGCTCCGGCCCGAGAGCCTCAGGTGTAATCCCCGGAACTGCAGGTTGTCAAGAGCTTCCAGGAAGGTTACTCTGGCCACGGCCTCAAGCCCCCAGCACAGAGCCCAGGGTAGCCCCTGAGTACGGTGGGTGTGACCCAGAAAAGAACAGAACACGCCAGAACTTGAGGCAGGCCTGCCTGCCTGCCTTCCATCCTCCCTCCCTCTCTGTCTTCCTCCCTCTCTCCCTCCTTCCTTTCTTCCTTCCTTCCTGTTTTGGGCCACACCTGTCCCTGCTGAGGGATGATTCCAGGCTCTGCCCTCAGAAATTACTCCTGGAGGTGTTTAGGGAGCCCTATGGGAAGCCGGGGATCGAACTCGGGTGGGCTTCGTGCAAGGCAAGTGCCCTACCCACTGTACTATCTCTTTGGCCCTCTCAACCAGTACTTGCCCTCTGACTCATTCCGTGTGGCAACTCGGATGCCTGAGGCCCCGGGAGGAGGTCATGAGGATGTGCTAAAGGAGTGGGGACACAGGGCTGGGGGCTGGCGGATACTGTTGACTCATCTGGGAGGGAGAGAGGTGAGACCTCCTCTTAGGGTGCCTGGAAAAGGAGGGCATGCCTGGGGGGCTTCCTGGAGGCTGTGGCCCAGGAACCTGAGATTCAAGTCCCAAGGGATCCTTCCGAGAGGGAAGCAGGAAGAAGAAAGACCTGGGTGGGGCCCCAGAGGTATGTCCAGGGAAAGGGGCCCAGGTAAATGTGGGAGGGGCCATTCCAGAACTTGGTATATTCCTGGCTTGAGTCGTTGCCGATTCCCTGCTGTGTGTTGGGCACTGTTTTGGCGGCAGCCAGCCCTGCGGGACAAGTGACTCAGCGATGCACAGGGGTTACTCCTGCCTCATGCACTCAGGAATGACTCCTGGCGGTGCTCAGGGGGACCCTATGGGATGCTGGGAATCGAACCCGGGTCGGCCGTGTGCCAGGCAAACGCCCTCCCGGCTGTGCTATCGCTCCGGCCCCTTTGGTTTGCTTTTGGCCACACCTGGCAGTGCTCAGGGATCATTCCTGGCTCTGTGCTCGGGCTTCCCTCTTGGCCATGCTCCGGGGACCCTATGGGATGGCCAGGACTGAGCCTGGGTCAGCCCTCTGCAGGCAAGGGCCCTCCCCGCGGTCCTACAGCAGCCCTGGCCCCAGAGACTCAGTTTCTCTGCTGGAGGGTGAGCTCTCCAAGGAGGATGTGCTTCTTTATTTTTTTAATTTATTTATTTATTTATTTATTTTTATTTTGCTTTTTGGGTCACACCTGGCGATGCACAGGGGTTACTCCTGGCTCATGCACTCAGGAATGACTCCTGGCGGTGCTCAGGGGACCCTATGGGATGCTGGGAATCGAACCCGGGTCGGCCGCGTGCAAGGCAAACGCCCTCCCCGCTGTGCTATTGCTCCAGCCCCCAACTCGCTGTATTTTATTTTGACCACACCTGGCTGTACTCCTGGCTCTGTGCTCAGGGATCACTCCTGACGTGGGCTCCGCGGACCCTATGGGGGTGCTGGGGATCAAACCCCAGGTGGACGGCAGGCAAAATAACGATCACGTCAGCTCCAATGCAAGCGTTCTCCACTGCTGACTCATGCCCCGTTTTCCCCCTCCTAATTTATATATATATTTTTTCATTGCTCTTTGTTTCACCAGAAATCTAAAAATAGATAACCTTCATGAGACTAAGTACAAGCTGAAAGAGATATTGTTTGTACGCCTCTGCCAGGGCCAGAGAGATAGTAGCACAGTGGGTAAGGCGTTTGTCCTGCAAGCAACAGGCCCGCAACCGAGCAGGGCCCCGTGACCCCCCCTCCCGCCCACCCCCCAGGAATGATCCCTGAGTGCAGAGCCAGGAGGGAGCACTGAGCACCGCTGGGTGTGGCCCAAAAAACAAACACAGAACTTAGAGTAGGGGCAGGAGCAATAGCAGAGGGTAGGGCGTTTGCCTTGCACGCGGCTGACCCGGGTTCGATTCCCAGAATCCCGTAGGGTCCCCTGAGCACTGCCACGGGCAACTCCTGAGTGCAGAGCCAGGAGTAACCTCTGTGCATCGCCGGGTATGACCCAAAAAGCAAAAAAAATTAAAAGAAGTTAGAGTATCGGAGCCAGAGCAATAGTTCCAGCAGGGAGGGCGCTTGCTGTGCACTGCGGACCCAGGGTCAGCCTCCAGCATCCCGTAGGGTCCCCTGAGACCCGCCAGGAATAATTTCTGAGCCCGGACTCAGGAGTAAGTTCGAACACTGCCAAATATGACCCCAAACAAACAAACAAAAAGTTAGACCATTGTCCAAACAGCGCTGAGAAATCACTGAGGTTTTTCACGATTATTTTTTCCCTCCTGGGGGGTGGGGGGGCCTGAGGCACAATTCCTGCATCTGTTCAATTTATTACTGTTAATTAATTTGATTTTTGGTCCCCACTCAGCTGTGCTCAGGCATTACTCCTGGCTCTGTGCTCAGGGGTCATTCCTGGCAGGGCTCCGGGGACCCTATGGCGATCAAACCTGGATTTGATGGGCCGCATGCAAGGCAAGCACCTGGCCCCCTGGTCCTCTCTCCAGCCCCATTTTCCTTCCCTCCGCTCTCCTCCACTCTCCTTTTTTTCTTCCTCCTCTCTCTCTCTCTCTCTCTCTCTCTCTCTCTCTCTCTCTCTCTCTCTCTCTGTCTCTCTCTCGGGGGCTAGAGTGATAGCACAGCGGGGAGGGCATTTGCCTTGTACGCGGCCGACCCGGGTTCGATTCCCAGCATCCCATAGGGTCCCCTGAGCACCACCAGGAGTGATTCCTTAGTGCAGAGCCAGGAATAACCCCTGAGCATCGCCGGGTGTGACCCAAAAAGAAAAAAAAAAAGAAAAACGTCAGCCAGGTTACCCTTCTGCAAGGCAAGTTTTGGGGGCCGGAGCGATAGTACAACAGGTAGGGCATTTGCCTGGCACATGGCAGACCCAGGTTCGATTCCCCAGCATCCCATATGGTCCCCCGAACACCGCCAGGAGTAAATTTCCTCAATGCAGTCTTGGGAAATTGTGCAATGTGGCACCCCCAAAATATAAAGAGAGTGCTGGGGCTGGAGCGATAGCACAGCGGGGAGGGCGTTTGCCTTGCACACGGCCAACCCGGGTTCGATTCCCAGCATTCCATAGGGTCCCCCGAGCACCACCAGGAGTAATTCCTGAGTGCATGAGCCAGGAGTAACCCCTGTGCATCGCCAGGTGTGACCCCAAAAAGCAAAATATATATATATATATATATATATACATAAAGTATTGATAACTTCATCCTAGTTCCACATAAACATTCCGAAGAGCTCCTGGGAGTGACTGGAGAGATAGGACAGTATAGAAATCTCTTCTTTTCTTTTGTTTGGGGGGCACACCCGGTGATGCTCAATGGTTGCGCCTGACAGTGTTCAGGGGATTATATGGGATGCTGGGGATCGAGGCAAGCACCCCGCCTGCTGTACTATCGCTCCAGCCCCAAGGCTTGCAGCCAACTCGGGTTCAATCCCCAGGACTCCACCTAGTGCCCTGAGAACTGGCAGGTGTGACCCCTGCGTCAGAGCCAGGACTATACCCTGAGCCCTGCTGAGTGGAGGGCCAACCCTTCAAATGTGGGGGACACATGGCGGGGGGCTACATACCATCCGTACATCATAATTTTTTTATTTTTTATCTTTTGCTTTTGGGGCCACGCCCAGCGATGCTTGGGAGTTATTTCTGGTTCTGCACTCAGGGATTACTCCCGGCACTGCTCAGGGAACCCCATGGGATGCTGGGGATCGAACCTGGGTTGATCACGTGTAAGTCAAGTGCCCTCCCTGATGGACCATTGCTTTGGCCCCATCCTGAGGTTTTTATTATTATTTTTTTAATTGAATCACCATGAGCTACAGTTACAAAACTTTTTTTTTCCGCTTTTTGAATCACACGCAGTGATGCTCAGGGATTACTCCTGGCTCTGCACTCAGGAATTACTCCTTGCGGTGTTTGGGAGACCCTATGGGATGCTGGGAATCGAACCTGGGTCAGCCGCGTGCAAGGCAAATGCCCTACCCGCTGTGCTATTGCTCCGGCCCCCAAAACTTTCATGTTTGAGTCTCAGTCATACAATGGTCAAGCACCCATCCCTCCACCAGTGCACAGTTTCCACCACCAGTGTCCCCAGTGTCCCTCCCCCCACCCCCTATCCTGAGTGTTGCAGGATGGATTTACCCTTACCTTTGGGGGCTCAGGGAAAGCTGCGAGCACTGTCAGCTGAGCCCTGAGTAATCCCTCTCCTTCTTCTCCTTCTAGCTGGCTCAGAGGACTTGGGGGCAACCGTCAATGGAGACGTGTTTCAGGTAAGACCGATTCTGTCCTCGTGGTTCACAGGGACCCGGAGTGTGGACTTGTCCCAGGGCAGGGGGGTGCGATCATTGGTTTTTGGTTTTTCGTTCTTTTATTTGGGGAGATACACCAAGGGAGTGCTCAGGGATGGAAGCTGAAGATCGAACCCGGGTCAACCGGGTGCAAGGCAAGCACCCACCCTGCTGTCCGTCGCTCACCCCTGTTTTTTTTTTTTTTTTCTTTTTGGGTCACACCCGGCGATGCACAGGAATTGCTCCTGGCTCTGCACTCAGGAATTACTCCTGGTGGTGCTCGGGGGACCCTATGGGATGCTGAGAATTGAACCCCGGTTGGTCGCGTGCAAGGCAAATGCCCCCCCGCCCCGGTTGGTCGCGTGCAAGGCAAATGCCCCCCCGCCCACTGTGCTATAGCTCCAGCCCCACCCCTTTTTTTTTGTTTTGTTTTGTTTTGTTTTGCTTTTTGGGTCACACCCGGCGATGCACAGGGGGTTACTTACTCCTGACTCATGCACTCAGGAATGACTCCTGGGGTGCTCAGGGGACCCTATGGGATGCTGGGAATCGAACCCGGATCGACTGCGTGCAAGGCAAACGCCCTACCCACTGTGCTATCACTCCAGCCCCACCCCTGTTTTTTTGTTCCATGTTTTTGTAGCTACCCCTGGCCGTGCCAAGGGTTACTTTTGACTCATTGCTCAGCCAGAACCAGGGTTTCTACAGGCAACCCCCCTGCTCCAGTCCTCCGTGTTTCCTCTGCTAGAGCTTCTCTCAGACTTGCCTTTTCTTCGTCTTCCAGAGGAAGGGGCTAGGGGCTAATTCCTGAGTGGCGGACCAGGAATAAGCCCTCAGCATCACCAGTGCACCAAATAAATAAATAAACCAATAAATAAATAAATAAATAGATAAATGTCTTCCAGGAGCCCTGGTCCTCACTGCCTTTTCCCTCCGCAGATGCCTGGCAGGGAAAAAGACTTTATTCCCTTCTCAGTCTGGCCGACAGTCTAGGGGGGTGGAGGGTGGAGGGTGGGGGACCCCACCCTGTCTGGCTCCCCTTTTCCTCCTGGGGAATAAACAATGCCTGCTTATGTAAGGAGGAAGGGCTGCCGCGTTGCCCAGGGCGGCTGGCCAAGGTTCTTTCTAGAACATGAACTTGACGCCAAGCAGCCTGTTCCAAACAGCAGCCTTCCCAGCACTTCAAAGCCCGGGATCCTCCACCTGCGACTGGAGAGCCCCCCTACCCCCGCCCCCTCCTGAGGAAGTGGAATTTGGAGGAGGGCTGGGTTTACACCCGGCAGAGCTCGGGCTTCCTTCCTCCTGGCTCTGCGCTCAGGAATCACTCCAGGTGGGCTCAGAGCACCATATAGGGTGCCGGGGGATCGAACCAGGGTCAGCCTTGGGCAAGACAAGCACCTTCATCCCTATCTTGAATCTCTGCAGCCTCTGGAGGAGGCATTTCTTCCTGCAGAACTTTATTTAACTTCATAAGGAAGAATTTTTTTTTTTTATTTTGGGGGAGGCACACCTGGAGGTGCTCAGGGATTATTCCTGGCTCTGCACTCGGGGGAATTACTCCTGGCAGTGCTCAGGGATTGAACCCGGGTCGGCCATGTGCAAGGCCAACACCCAGGGTGTAGGCACTTAAAATTAAAAAAATGTCCAGGAGGGGCTGGAGTGATAGCACAGCGGGTAGGGCATTTGCCTTGCACGCGGCCGACCCAGGTTCGAATCCCAGCATCCCATATGGTCCCCTGAGCACCGCCGGGGTAATTCCTGAGTGCATGAGCCAGGAATGACCCCTGTGCATTTCCGGGTGTGACCCAAAAAACAAACAAAAAAAAAAAGTCCAGGAGCCGGAGCAACAGTATAGCAGAGAGGGCATTTACCTAGCACATGGCCAACCCAAGTTCAATCCCCGGCACTCCATAGCGTCCCCTGGGTCCATCAGGAATGGTCCCTGAGCACAGAGTCAGAAATAAACCCTGAGCATCTCTAGGTGTGACCTAAAAACCAAAGTAAATAGCACTGTCGCATTGTAGCACTGTCATCCCATTGTTCATCAATTTGCTCGAGCGGGCACCAGTAACGTCTCCATTGCGAGACTTGTTGTTACTGTGTTTGGCATATCAAATATGCCACGGGTAGCCTGCCAGGCTCTGTTGTATGGGTGGGATACTCTCGGTAGCTTGCCGGGCTCTCTGAGAGGGACGGAGGAATCGAACCCGAGTCAGCTGCATGCAACCGACCTGGGTTGGTTGCACGCAGCCGACCTGGGTTCTATTCCCAGCATCCCATATGGTCCCCCAGCACTGCCAGGAGTAATTCCTGACTGTAGATCCAGGAGTAACCACTGTGCATCGCTGAGTGTGACCTGAAAAGCAAAAAAAAAAAAAAAAACATAAACAAAATAAATAAATAAATAAATAAATAATGACCAGGGGGCAGAGTGATTTACAGAAAGGAAGCCACTTGCTTTGCACAAGGCCAACCTGGGTTCGATCCCTGGCATCCACATATGGTCCCTTGAGGGGCTGGAGCAATAGCACAGCGGGTAGGGCGTTTGCCTTGCACATGGCCTACCCGGGTTCGAATCCCAGCATCCCATAGGGTCCCCCAAACACCGCCAGGAGTAATTCCTGAGTGCAGAGCCAGGAGTAACCCCTGTGCATCGCAGGGTGTGACCCAAAAACAAGCAAACAAACAAACAAAAAAACCACATATGGTCCCTTGAGTCCGCCAGGAGTGATCCCTGAGCACAGAGCCAGGAGTAAGCCCTGAGCATTGCCGGATGTGCCTTTTCCCTGCCTTCCCCCTCTTTCCTGCCCCACAAGGTTCCATGTGGGTCAGACCACTTGGGGTTTCTGGGTGTCCTGAGTGAGAAACAGGGGCCAGGCTTGGGACTTCAAAGTGAAATCACAGGAAGATGGAAAAGCAAACGTTGGGGCAACACGTGTTTACCTTCTTGCTGGGACCCACGGACTAACAAGGGCACTTTGAACCGACAGAATTTACTGTTCTCTGCTCTCAGCCTCCCCAGCCCAGATACTGTCCTTGGATGTTAGGGCTCCAGATCCTTCCCACCAGGAAACCCGCCTTTGAGCTAAATTCCTTTGGGCAGTTAGAGCAGCAGCAAAGGAAACTTTGTTGCCTGAACTTGGTTTAAAAGAGATGGGGGGGGGGGGGGCCTGGCTGGAGCGACAGTCCAGCGGGGAGTGCATTTACCTTGCACGCAGCTGACCTGAGCACCTCCAGGAGGGATCCCTGAGTGCAGAGCCAGGAGTAACCCCTGCTGGGTCTGACCTCAAGAACGCCAAAAGAGGGGCCAGAGTTATAGTAAAGCGGGGAGGGTGTTTGCCTTGCACGCGGCTGACCCGGGTTCAATCCCCGGCATCCCATATGGTTCCCCAGCACTACTAGGAGTAATTCCTGAGCACAGATCCAGGAGTAACCCCTGAACATCGCTGGGTGTGACCCAAAAAGCGAAAAAGAAAAAAAAAGGCAGAGAGAGAGAGAGAGAGAGAGAGAGAGAGGAGAGAGAGAGGAAAGAGAGATCAGAGAGCTAGTCCAGCTGGGAGGGTACTTGTCTGCTACGCAGGAACAATGCTGGGTGTTGCTCCCCCCCCAAAAAAAAAAAAAAAAAGAGAGAGATACTACAGGGGCACATAAAGATCATAAGGTCCCTGAGCCCTGGAGTGATCCTTGAGAGCAGAGCTGGGAGTATGCCCTGGGCACCACATGATGTGCCCCCAAACCAAACACTTAGAAAGGGGAATAGAGTTTGGTGGAAAAACGTCAGCCAGGTTACCCTTCTGCAAGGCGAGTGCCAGTGCCAACTGCTGTCGTAGCTCGCCTCTGTGTTTGGGGATTAGGTTTGGTTTTGGGGAGGTCACACCTAGTGGCGATCAGGGGCTGCTCCCAGCTTAAGTGTTTGGGGTCACTCCTGGCAATTCATCCCCCCAGCCCTGTTGGACGGGAACAGTCTCGTGGACAGGAACTCTGCTTTTAGCGCACTAGCAACCAAAGAAATGAATTCTGGGCGAGGAAGATCAGACACTGGTTAAGACGCTTGCTAGGTGCTGCGGGAAGTCAGGGTGGGGAACGAAACAAAATAACAAACCCAAACTAAAAAACTTTGCTTTGGGGGCTGGAGTGATAGTACAGCAGGCAGGAAGTTTGCCTTGCAAGTTGCCGGCATGGGTTTGATTCTGACATCCCATAGGGTCCTCTGAGCTCGGCCAGGAGTGATCCCTGAGTGCAGAGCCAGGAGTAACCCCTGAGTGCTGCCAGGTGTGGTCCACAAACAAAAAAAAAAAACAAAAAAAAAACCAAAAACAAAACAAAACAAAAAAACCCCCGAGCAACAGCAAACTCTTAGAAACAAAAACATTTTCCTTTTGGCACCCTGGGATGCAGAAATGAGTTTTTAGTGAGTTTCATCCCTGGGCATTTCAGCCAATGGTCCCGGCTGGGCGTGGTCCAGGCCAAGAACCATAAATCAAATTCCACTTTGGGGAGAGGCTGGGACAGCAATTAACTTGGGCAAT
The DNA here is from genome assembly GCF_027595985.1 of Sorex araneus. NCBI lineage: Eukaryota > Metazoa > Chordata > Mammalia > Eulipotyphla > Soricidae > Sorex > Sorex araneus. The sequence continues at coordinate 249,222,473 of NC_073303.1, forward strand.
TCCATCCTGGCAGGGCTTGGCCTGAATGACTCCATTTAACTGTCAAAACGTCAGAAGTTTGTGATCTGCCTGCGTGGGAAAGCATCTGGTTTCTAGAAGCTAGGTCACAGGGGGCTGGAGGGACAGTACAGCAGGGAGGGCACTTGCCTTGCACACGACCAACCTGGGTTTTAGTTCCAGCATCCCCGGGGGCTTCCGGCATCAGGAGCCAGGAGTAAGCCCTGAACACCACTGGGTGTTGCCCAAAAACAAACGAAAAAGTGCTTACTGCCACAGCACAATATAATAAAATTGCGCTGGAGAGGTAGTACAGCATGTAAGGCATTTGCTTTGCTTTTGACGACTAAGGTTTCATCCCCGGCATCCCATAGGGTCCCCAAAGCATGGCCAGGAGTAATTCCTGAGTTCAGAGCCAGGAGCAAACCTTGAGCATCTCTGGGTTCCGCCCCAAAACAAAACGAAAAAATGTAGTTAGGGTCTTGCTTTTGTTTGTTTGTTTGCTTTTTTTTTTTTCTTTTTGGGTCACACCCAGCAATGCTCAGGGGTTACTCCTGGTTCATACACTCAGGAATTACTCCTGGCGGTGCTTGGGGGACCCTATGGGATGCTGGGAATCAAACCCGGGTCAACCGCGTGCAAGGCAAACGCCCTCCTCGCTGTGCTATCGCTCCAGCCCTGAAGTTAGGGTCTTGAAGCCAATTCCCCGCTCCCTTTAGCCATGTGTGCACTTTGTTTTTGCCATTTTTTTTTTTTTGGGTAGGGGTGGGGTGGAGCCCATCTGGCAATGCTCAAGGACTATTCCTGCCTCTGTACTCAGGGATCACTCTAGAGGTGCTCAGGGTGCCTGTGCGGGTTAGGGGACTGGAAACGGGGTGGGGGGGGGGTCTTGCTGCATTCAAAACAAAAGCCTTGCAGAGCTGTAGTACAGTGGGTAGGGCGTTTGCCCTGCACGCGGTGGACCCAGGTTCAATTTTCGGCATCCCATATGGTACCCTGAGCACTGCCAGGACCATTGCCTAGTGCAACGCAAAAAAACAAACAAACAAACACAAAAAACAAAAAACTAGCAAGAGCCTTAACCCCTGAATTACCCTGCAGTCCCTCAGGGAAAGCATTATCCTCACAGTCTCTAATAATGAATGACTCCAACTATGTTTCTACATTATTTTACTTCCTTGATATCCTAGAATCGGGATGGGCAAGAGTCCAACCCTGAGGGGCAGGCACCAAGTCCAAAAGCCCCGCCCAGATTCCCTTTGGCCCACCTTCTGGGGTGTGAGAGCCTGGGGCAGAGTGGGCAGAGGTTAGGGAATGGCTTGTGAGCATCCACATTTAGGCAAAAGTGGGGGAAACAGAGACAGAGGAAATAGTGCCAGGGGCTGGAGCGCATGTTTTGCCGGCGGGAATGCAAGGTTCAAGTCTTGGTCCTGAGCACAGCTGGACTGGGCACATTCTTGGGCACATCAACTGTGTCCCGCCGCCTCGCCCCCCCCCAAAGAAGACAAAAAAAAATAGGGGCTGGAGAGATAGTAAGAGGGTAAGGGCCTTGCCTTGCATGCACCATTCAGACTCGATCTCTGCACCCCATATGATCCCCTGAGCGTCGCCAGGAATAATTTCTGAGTGCAGAACCAGGAATAACCCTGAGCTTCGCTGGGTGTGCCCCGCCCCCCCCCAAAAAATACAAATAAAGAACTGGTGTTGGTCTATAGCTGAGGTGTGAGGTTCCTACTGGGTGGTGTCTAGATGTGCTCCATATTTAGGGGGTACCAAGGCGAGGGGATGCTAGAAATGGGTGGTCAGGCTGCCCAGGAGTTGAGGGTGACCCTAGTTGGGCGCTGATCATGAAGTGGAAGCCTGGGTTTCTCAGAGAGGGAAGGAGGTCGCCCCACCTTGACCAGGTTTTGCATCCCAGGCCATTTCTGGACATCGTGTTCTTGAAACAAATATAAGGTGTTACTGGGTGTGCCACGCAGCTGCTGGAGCTGGTGAGAAGGTGGGTGGGTGGGTGGGTGGGTACCGCAAGGCTGATTCTACACCTGCTAGTTGGAAGCAATAGATGATATGGACACAGCCCCGCCCACGCCCAGGCCACGCCCACAACCTGCTCTGCCGGCTACCGAGCCCTGCCCACAATCGCCCTGCCCCTGACCAAGTCCTCTCCTAACCTATCCTCACCGTCCCCTCACCTCCACCCCTACGACCTTGGACTCCTCCCTTATTTGCTCCCAGGCAGAGTTCATATTTGTAAAAGGGGGCGCGAGGCCTCTCCCCTGTCTCCACAGGACTCTGGTTAAAACGGATTCTTGTTGGTCGTTCTGAAACTTAGACATTCTGGCACAAGATACGGTCTCTGAGCTCTGCTGGTGTGGTTCAACCTCTCTCCACTCCAAAAAAAAATAAATAAATAAAATATATATACATATATATATATATATAATCTGAAGAAATTCGGAGGGCTGGATAGTGTTGCGGGTAGGGCGCTTACTTTGGACCCTTGACCCCTGCCAGGAGCGATCCCTGAACACCACTGATGTAAGCAAAAAAACCGAAAGAATTCTGACCGAGGTCAGGGAGATTGCGCAGTGGGCTGGAGACCGCCCCCTCGGCTCCCACGCCTAACACCACCTGAAGCAACAGCCCTAGCAATAAACAAGCAGATTCCCAAGGGGCTGGAGAGATAAGACAGCCCATCTACACATGGGTTTTACCCCGAGCATCGCATAGGGTCCCCCCAAGCACAGGGCGTCAGGAGTAAGCCTCGAACACAAGGTGGCATCAGATGAAGAAAATTTTGTTTTGTTCTGGAGCCACATCCAACTGTGCTCAGGGATCCCTCCCTGCGGGTGCTAGGGCAAGCATATGGACGGAATGCTGGGGAGTAAACAAAAATAATTCTTTTTCTTTTGGTGTGGGGGGGCACACCTGGCAGTGCTCAGGGCTTGCTCCTGACTCTGTGCTCAGCAATCACCCCTGGCGGGGCTGGAGACCTGACGAGGTGCTGAGGATTGAAGCCGGGTTGGCTGTGTGCAAGGCAGGTGCCCTGCCCACTGCACTATCTCTCTGGCCTCTATTTTAAATTTTTATTATTTGACTTTTGGGGCCATACCCGGCTGCGCTCAGGGCTTACTCCTGGCTCTGCACTCAGGAATTGAGCCCCGTTGACCACAGGCAAACCTTAACCCCGGGTCTAACTCTCGGGCCCAAGATCAGTGTTTAAGGGAGTAGCCTGGGGCCCCGGAAAAGGAGGGGACAGGAGTCCAGAGGGTGGAGGCCGGGACATTCCTTGCCCTGTGGGAGTCTGTTGTCCCTATTAGATGAAGCCTGTGGCCGGCCAGCCCTGTGGAATCTGCGTGGGCCTTGGCAGGAGGCTGACGTTGGTGGCTTTGGAGCTGGAAGCTCGTGGGATGGACAAAATTTCATCAGTTGGAGTCTCTTGAACGGGAGATTAAGGCCAGGCAGCCAGAGAGTGGGTTTGGGGTACGGGCTGGAATGTATGGAGTGTGGGAGTCCTCTGGAGGGGGCGTGGCCTAAGGTTGCTGTGGGGCGTGGTCAGAGAAGGTGGGGCGTGGTTTAAGGATGTTGCCGGGGGCGTGGCTAGAGGGGAGTGACAGGATGTGGGCCTTGAGGGCGTGGCTTAAGGAGGTGGGTTGGGGCGTGGCCTTAGGCGGTGTGGCTAGACCTGGACCTGGCTAGGAAAAGGTTTCTCTGGCTCGGTGCCAGCACGTGCAGAGGTGACTCCTGGTTCTGCACTCAGGGATCGTTCCTGGCAGTGCGTGGGGGACTCTGAGGTGCCAGAGATCAAACCCAGTCTGCCTTCTGGCAAGGCAAGCGCCCGACCCGTCGTGCTATCTCTCCAGCCCTATCATCCCTGTCCCTTTAAATCATCCTCTGTGACCTTGAGGGTCACATTTTGTCCATTTGGGGCTGAGGGAGGGGAAAGTCAGGGAGGTTGAGTAACTTTTTCAAGGTCACACAATAGGAACAGAGTCGCGGATTGAAGGCCCAAGTGGGGGAAGGTGCAGTCCCAGGAGAAGACGGGGGTGGGAATTTCTGGGGTGTCGAGACGGGAGGAGCAACGTCCTGGGCCCCGGTTCTGAAGACAGAGGAGCAAGATGCGCGCGATGTGTGTGTTGCAGGAGGCCAATGGTCCAGCTGATGGTTACGCGGCGGTGGCTCAGGCGGATCGGCTGACGCAGGAGCCCGAGAGCATCCGCAAGTGGCGGGAGGAGCAGAGGAAGCGTCTGCAGGAACTGGGTGAGGGGCGCTTGCCGGGCACGCGGCCGAGCCAGGTTCAAACCGTGGCATCTCATACCTGTCCCTGGGTATGGCTCAAAAAAAAAAAAAAAAAAAAAACCAGAACCAAAAAGAGCTGGTTATAGGTTGGAGCGATAGCACAGTAGGTAGGGCGTTTGCCCTGCCCGCGACCAACCCGGGTTCGATTCCCAGCATCCCATAGAGTCCCCTGAGCACTGCCAGGTGTAATTCCTGAGTGCAGAGTCAGGAGTAACCCCTGTGCATTGCTGGGTGTGACCCAAAAAGAAAAGAAAAAGAAAAGATGGTGGGGGGCCGAGTCCCTCTGGGGAGGGGGAGCTCCCAGCTGGCCGACTTGTGGGGACGGGGTGGGATGAGGGATTACAGATGTAGGGAGGAGCCTCTTGCATCCACTGCGAGGACCAGATGCACTCACTCTGCCATCTGGTTTGTGGGGAGCAGATGCCGCCTCCAAGGTGACCGAGCAGGAGTGGAGGGAGAAGGCCAAGAAGGACCTGGAGGAGTGGAGCCAGCGGCAGAGCGAGCAGGTGGAGAAGAACAAGATCAGCAACCGGTGAGGGGCTGGCGGCGTGGGGGACCCGGGGCCTGGGGGTGAGGGGTCAGGAGGCTGTGGGGATGTGAGGCTTATAGGACATGGGACTCAGGCTCGGGGACGGTGGAGACGATGAGTGACTGAGGCAGGAATCCAGGAAAGAGGGTTTGCATCCCCGTGGCCTGCCGGGTTCAGTGGGGTCAAAGGTGTCAGCATCCAAACCCCGTTCCCATGACGGTCAGAGAAGATGGCAGACAGTGTCTGTGGGAGTGAAGGGCCAACCTGGGCTGTGGATTTGAGGGTTTCTTGAGGACATGTCACTTCGGTGCAGAGGGACCAGGACTCACAGGAAGTCCAGAGGTGGACTACAGGTGCAGTGTGCAGTGTGCTCAGGGTGCCACCACAGCCAAGGTGCTCTCTCTCTCTCTCTCTCTCTCTCTCTCTCTCTCTCTCTCTCTCTCTCTCTCTCTCTCTCTCTCTCTTCTCACCTGTCCCTGGCACGTGGGCTTTTGCTTTCTCTCAGCAACCTTAGGGCAAACAGTCTATTGCTCCTGGTGCATCCAGCTAAAGTCCTCATCGGTGTGTACCCATCTTGGGCCTCATGACTTAAGAGTCCCAGGTTCAGGGACTGTTGAGAAGCTCATTCCTTGGGCTATGAAGGGGGGCCTGACCCACCTTTCCTGGGACCTTACTGGCATTGAGGGTACCTGATCCTGCACAGATAATCATGGAATTCTTCCTGGAGGAAGTGGCAGGTGACGGTATCTGCTCATCAGAGAATGACCACCATTCAGGAAATGTGCTCACATGACACCCTGCCTAGCAGCCCTGACCGCTGACGCTGAGCCCTGACATAGTTAAGGTTTTCCCGGAAGGCAAGGGAAGTGCTGATGCTTGTGCCAGGCAAGGTCTGGGCAGGGGATCGGGAAAACTGAGAAGGATCTAGTGGAGGTTCTGAGAGCTTCCAGACTGAAATTCAGCCTAAAAAATAGCTCAGCAAGAAGAATGTGGACACATGGGGGAGAGAATCTGAGATTAGGGACCAGCGCGATAAGCAGGCAAAGTAAGTCGGGGACCGTGGGCGTCCGGGTGTGGCTGGAGAGCGGTCACTTGCAGGGGCGCCTTGAGTGCCAGCCAGGGCGGGCAGTCTCAAAAGCAGGTTTGCGAGCAAGGAGGAAAAATTCATCAGGTCAGATCGGAGCATCAGGGGGCTGGAGCAATGGTACAGTGGCTAGGGCGTTTGCCTTGCCCGCAGCCTACCCAGGTTCGATTCCCCTCCACCCCATGTGTTCCCCTGCGCCCTGCAGGGAGTGATGCCTGAGTTGAAATGGGAGCTTCGGGCTGCATTTCGGAAGGGGCAGTCTGGTGGGAGGGCGGATCACCTCTCCTCCTCTCCAGAACTGTGCTTCCTAACACCTCCCACCGGGAGGAACTAATGCTGTTTCTCTCTCTTCCTCTCTCTAACCATCGGCCTGTCTGTCCATCTGTCTGTCCCTCCACCCGACGCCGCCCACCCCACCTAACCTCGCCCCCCCAACCCCGACTCGCTAGGATCGCTGACAAAGCCTTCTACGAGCAGCCTGATGCTGACGTTATCGGCTACGTGTACGTGCTCCAGGCACCTCGGTCTGGGGGTGGGGCTCCAGGACGGGGGCGGGGCGTCTTGATGTGGGCGTGGCTTCGGCTGTGGAGGCGGGGCTCCATTGATGAGGGCGTGATTCCGCGGTGGGGGCGGAGTGCCGGTGCAGAGTGGTCTCAGCTGCTGGATTCAGTGAATCAGGGGCCCAGCTGGGGTCAGTGAGGGAGCTGGAGGTGAGAGCTTCACCTCATCCCTCCACCTTGCGGGGGATCGAGCATCTTCTACGCCTGCCAGCACCTTTGATGGGTGAAGGCAGAGAAAGGGGGTGCAGGAGCCTCCCCCAGAGGGGTACAAAACCAACCCGAGAGCGGGAAGCTGGAGGCATTCCGAGGAAAAAGAGGTGGCTGCATGCACACCTCTCCCCACATTGGGGCCCGGATTTGGCCGTGTGTACCACCCCCAGCCTGCCTCCCGCGTTTTCCTTTTGGGAATCTGGTAGCAATTAGCTCTGAAACTGGGAGGGGGGGTGGGCGGCAAATGCAAATGGAATCAAAGTGAGAAGCAGTGTGGGGTCAGGAGGATGGAGAAGCTGGAGACAAAGGTCCTGGGACCTCAAGCACTTGGCTGGTCTTCAAGGATCTGCGCGAGGGTGCTGAGACTGGAGTGGGTCAGTGGATGCTGGGTTGTACCCAGCTGGGGTGCTCAGAATTCATCCCATCCGCCTTCCCCATGTTTCAGACAGGAGTATGGGGAAGGCAGATAGGTACCCATGCTGGGGGAGACACAGAGCATCTCCAAAACATGACCCAAGAGGCGTCGGGCCAGGAAGCATAAAACCACACTGATCTGGACTTGGTGCTCTCAGAAATTGGCTTCAGCAGGTGCAAAGGCCCTGAGGTTGGCACAAGTGAGAGTGCCCTGATGCCAGCGGTTTCTGAAGGCCTGAGGCTTGCACTCACTGATGGCTGTATCCTATTCCTTCACCCGCACCCACAGGGCCTCCGAGGAGGCGTTCGTCAAGGAATCCAAGGAGGAGACCCCCGGCACCGAGTGGGAGAAGGTGGCCCAACTGTGTGACTTCAACCCCAAAAGCAGCAAGCACTGCAAAGACGTGTCCCGGCTGCGCTCGGTGCTCCTGTCCCTGAAGCAGACGCCTCTGTCCCGCTAGGGGGCGCTCCAAGCATGGTCGGAGCGGGGAGCGGGCGGGCCCGGGGCAGGCGCGGGGCGGGGCCAGCGCGCGAGCTGCCTCCCGACTGATTTCTCCGGCCTCGGTGGGCTGGGAAAGGGGACCTTCACCAAGCCCCCCATTCCTTCCCCCAGGCCCTCGGCTCAGCCCCCACTAGGCTCTTTCCAGCCCATCCTCCTGATGTATTTTTTTTTTCTTCTTAGCTTAAAGGGTGTATTATTAACTCTTTTTACACTGAATTCTCATCATTCTCGTTTCTCTGGAAGCTGCGCGGGGCGTTGGTGGCTCAAGGGCAAGTGAGGATCTGTCGGGGGGGGGGGGGGGCGGGGGAATCCAACTGCTCCGGGGAGGGGTTCCCTGTTCGAGTTGGCCAGCATGCACTCCGGGTAGACGCAGGATGCTTTTGCACCCTCAGGTCCAGGTCAAATTTCACGAAGGCTGTGCTGTCACCCAGCTGCCTTCTCAGCCCTCACTCTTGATTGATTTGGGGGCAAGTGGGATGCAGGGGGGAGGGGTCTGAGCCACACTTAAAGGCGTTCCGCCGGGGCTGGAGCGATAGCACAGCGGGGAGGGCGTTTGCCTTGCACGTGGCCGACCTAGGTTAGATCCCCAGCATCCTATAGGGTCCCCCAAGCGCTGCCAGGAGTAATTCCTGAGTGTAGAGCCAGGAGTCACCCCTGAGCATTGCTGGGTGTGACCCAAAAAGAAAAAAAAAACGTGCTCAGGAGGGACCCCTAGGTTGGCTGCTTGACTCTTAGATCTCTGCACTTTATCTCCTGACCCTCTCATTTTGATTTCTGAGATTTTTTATTTTTGGCGGGAAGTGGGGGTGGGGGGGCGTGGGGAAACAGCCAACCATGCGCAGAGGTTACTCCTGGCTCTGCTCTCAGGAATTACTACTGGTGGTGCTCGGGTGACCGTAGGAAACGCCGGAAATTACACCTGGGCCAGCCGCGTGCATGGCAGGAGCCCTCCCCGCTGGATTTGGTCCCGGGCTTTGGTCCCCAGGACTGTGTGGTACCCTGGGCACCACCTAGAGCAACTTCCTGGCACAGGCCCTACTCCTACCTCGAACCCCACCCCAAATATTTGAGTCCAAAAGCAGCATTGTACTATGTGCCCCTGGGACCTCTAAGGACAGCCATTGGCCAGGGTTCGAGAGGCCAGAATCATCCTGATAACTGTTATCAGTGGGTGGGACTGGGACCCCCAGGGTGGGGACAAAGCCTCAGGCCTCACCAGCAGGAGTTCCCGGCTGAAGGTCAGAAAATTCATTCCGGGGCATTCACTTCCCCAGCGCACCCGACAGCATCACTGAGCTCAACACCCAAGGAGTAGTCAGGTCAAAAGAAATTTTTCTGCAACTCCAGGGATCACACCAACCCGATTCTTTTTTTTTCTTTTGCTCACACCTGGCATTGCTCAGGGCTTACTCCTGGCTCTGCTCTCAGGAATTACTTTTTCTTTTGCTTTTTGGGTCACACCAGTGGTGCACAGGGGTTACTCCTGGTTCTGCACTCAGGAATCACTCCTGGCGGTGCTCGGGGGCCCCTATGGGATGCTGGGAATTGAACCTGGATCGGCCGCGTGCAAGGCAAACGCCCTCCCTGCTGTGCTATTGCTCCAGCCCCCTCAGGAATTACTCTTGGCGGGCTCCAGAGACCATCATAGATGCCGGGGATCAAGCCTGAGTTTTCCAGGTGCAAGCGCCTTCCCTGCTGTGCTACTGTTCTGGCTCCATTCTTTTATCTTTGATTGGAGGCTGGGCCACTCCTCAGTGCCCAAACCAAACTGACTGGGGCTGGCAGTCCACATGGGAGGGCGTTTGCCTCCCACATGGCCAACCGGGGTTCGATCCCCGGCATCCCATATGGTCCCCTGAGTACCACCAGGAGTAATTCCTGAGTGCAGCACCAGTCGTATCCCCTGAGTATCCAGTGACCTAAAAAGCCAAAAAAAAAAAAAAATCAATTCATCTTGGGGCTGGAGTGATAGCACAGAGGGTAGGGCAGTTTGCCTTGCACGTGGCCGACCCGGGTTCAAATCCCAGCATCCCATATGGTCCCCTGAGCACCGCCAGGAGTAATTCCTGAGTGCAGAGCCAGGAGTAACCCCAGTGTATCGCCAGGTGTGACCCAAAAAGCAAAAAAAAAAAAATCAATTCATCTTATCAGTATCAGCCTAACCTTAACCCTCCGGCTCTTCATGCCATTTCTCCAGTCCCAATCTTTATTTTCCTTATTTGGTGTTTGAGTCACACCCGGTGGGCACTCTGGTGGGGCACCTCCAATGGCCAAATCAAACAGGCACCTACATAAAAAAATGCACTACCCTCCTACAAAGGTGTGTCCACAGTTTCCTGTCTATGGGTGTGTAAGAACTGGAAGTTAAAGTAACGTGGACTTGAGGCCAGAGAGAAGGTACAGTACAGTGGGGAGGGCACTTACCTCGCATCTGACCAACGTGGGCTTGATCCCTGGCACCTCATAGGTCCCGAGTCCTAAATGCCACCAGGTATGGCCCCCAAACAAAAAAGAAATATAGAAGCTGGAGCGATAGCACAGCGGATAGGGTGTGGCCAACGTGGCCAACCCGGGTTCGAATCCCAGCATACCATAAGGTCCCCTGAGCACTGCCAGGAGTCATTCCTGAGTGCAGAGCCAGGAGTAACCCCTGTGCATTGCCCAAAAAGCAAAAAAAGGAAAAAAAAAAAAAGAAAGAAATACAAACTTGGAGAAATTTGGGATTAGTCCGTTCCCTACTGGCCCAAGATCAACAAATCCCACACTGAAAAAACAAAACCCACATGCATCAGCCTGGGAACCGCATGTATTGAACAGAGGCTCTATCTCACCCAGGAATCAATCTTTAGATGGGCTCCTCCTGTAAACCATTTAAAACCAGAGTCAGATCAATAGTAGTGGGCAGGGCGGGTTCAATTCCCAGCACCCTGTATGGTCCCCCAAGCACCGTCAGGAGTAACCATTGAGCGTCACTTAATCAACCATTTAGTGTCACTAGGTGTGACCCAAAAAGAAAGGGAAAAAAACCCACCTAACAAACAACCCCCAGGATGTCCACATGCAAGAGTAATGCCTTACCCTGTACTCTTCTCTCCAGTCCTAAAAATATATATATACTTTTTAGCTTTTTGGGTCACACCCGGTGATGCACAGGGGTTACTCCTGGCTCTGCACTCAGGAATTACTCCTGGCAGTGCTCAGAGGGACCATATGGGATGCTGGGAATCGAACCCGGGTCGGCCGCGTGCTAGGCAAATACCCTACCCGCTGTGCTATCCCTCCAACCCGTCCTAAGAATCTATCTTTTGAATGGACAAAATTTGGCAATCCTTAAGTGTTTTCCTGCTAAAATCAGTGGAAAACCACCCAGATGACAACAAGAACAAATACACCAAAATACATGTGTGTGTAGGAGAAGGTATCAGTGTTTATTAATAATAAACAGAGAAAGGGAGGCACCTAGAGAAATGTGCCACATGCCAACGGAACCGATCTGCGATTCCACAATTAAAAAAAAAAAACTGGTCAGTTACACAACCGGCCACTTTCCCCCCACCCTCGCCGGCACCGGGGGCTGGCTGGTCGGGGTCATTGTGGGGAGTCCCGGCCCACGGGCAGACGTGCGGAGGGGTGGGGGGCGGTGGCAAGCCTCGGGGGTCCGGGTCGCGCGACTCCATCAGGGTCGAGACTTCATCGCGGAGGTGGCCAGGCCCAGCAGGATGGCCGCGACCGTCAGGCCCTGCGCGGCGATCCGGGTGCGCATCATGAGCTGCGAGCGCTGGCTCTGGCCGCGGTGGAAGCAGTAGAGGCCGTACAGGAGCGCGGTGGCCGTGCCCAGGCAGCCTGGGGAGGGGACACAGTGGGGGGTAGGGGAAGGGGACAGTGGTGGATCCGCTCCCGGACACCCCCTCCGTCCCTTTCCCTCTTCCAGCCTCTTGGTCTGAAAGGTCAAACTCTGGGGTCAACGGCGCCAAAAAGAAGGGGCCTGGGAGCGACGGGATCACGCGAGGTGGCGGGGTCCTCCCAGTTAAGTCCGCGCCAGCCCCGACACCCCCGATTGCCGCCCCCCCCCACTCGTCGCTTCCGCCTCACTTCTGGTCCGCTCTCCAACCGGGTCCCCCCAGACCTCCCCGGTCCGCGCCTATTCGCTTCCCCCCGACATCACTGTCCTCTCCGCCCCGAGTTCCTGCAGCCTCCCAGCTTACCGATGGGCACCAACGGGTTCTCGCGGGTTTTGCGGATGAACTTGTCCTTGACGCTTTCTGTAGGTTCGAAGACGGTGGGGCTAAATCCTTCGATGACGGGGGGCTGCGAAGGGTCAAAGGGGGCCGCCGGGGCCACACGACCCGGTGTCGCCATGTCCCCAGCCTCTGCGGAGCGAACCGGGTCGCAGCGCCCCGCCCCCTGATGAAGTCATGAAAAGGGGCGGGGAGAAAGAACTTTGAGGCGCGTTCTACGCCGGCGCAGGCGCACGTTGCATTCTGGGAGTTGTAGGCGTTAAGTCAATGTTCCTTCAGGAGGGGACTACATTTCCCAGAAATCCCGCTCTCTCTCCACCACCGCCCGCTCCTCGGGCACGCCCCACCGGAAGACGCCAACTCCACGAGGTACCCAGACCCGCGCGGGGCCGTCTTGAGTTGTCCGTGTGTGGGGGTCCTCGCGATGCCCAAGGCCAAGGGAAAGACTCGGAGGCAGAAGTTCGGTTACAATGTTAACCGAAAGCGCCTGCACCGGAATGCGAAACGGAAGGCGGCTCCGCGGATCGAGTGGTGAGGGATCCCGGGGTTCGGGAGGCGTGGGGTCCCGGACGCACCCGGCCCGACGGTGGGTGACGCTGGTGTCATCTCTCGCTCCTGCCGTAGCTCCCACATCCGACATGCCTGGGACCACGGAAAATCGGTGCGGCAGAACCTGGCCGAGATGGGTTTGGCCATGGACCCCAATAAAGCTGTTCCCCTCCTGAAGCGAAAGGTAACAGATGTCGTGGCGCCCCGACTTTGGACCCCGCCCCGCACCCTACCCCTGCCTGGACACCCCCCCCCCGACTGACCAGTCCGTGATCTCCCTCGCGTTCCTCTGGGTTTTCACCCCCTTCCGCCGACTAGCCTGCAAATAACCGGGGTGAGGGTGCCCCGGGGTGGTCTTGGTTCCTCGGTTCAAACAGCCTTTCCCGTCCCCGGAACCTGGGTTCAAACTTCCCCCTCCTCCATCCCTGCTTGCTCCGCTTGACTTGTCAGCTGCGACACACACACATACACACACACGCACACGCTCGCCCTTAACATTATGTTCCTTTACAATGGTCTGAGGCTTTTCCATGACAGCTTCTGTCTGGACCACTAATATATCAGAAAGCATAGTCATAACTCGGGTATCTGCTTTCTTCCTCAGTCCATTTTATCTGATTGATTTGTTAGTTTGTATTTCGGGGTTTTGTTTTTGGGGACATGCCCAGGTTTACTCGGGACTCTCCACTCTGGAATCACTCCTAGCGGCCGGAGACCGTGTACAATGTGTGAGGCACTTTCCCTGCACGTGGCTGTCCGGGAATTCAATCCCTGGCACTTCATATTGTCCCCTAAGCACCACCAGGAGTGATTCCTGAGTGCAGAGCCAGGAGGAACCCCTGAGTGACTTACCAGCTGTGGCCCAAGAACCCAGAAATTAAAAAAAAAAATACAAAGGAGTCACACCTGGAGGTGCTTGGGGAATCGAACCCAGGTGAGTCGCATACAGGACAAGCACCCTACCCGCTGTCTCTCCAGCCCCTTGATTAAAATTTTTGGTGTGACAGCCACACTCACCCGCTAGTGCTCAGGACTTACTCCTGGCTCCATTATCAGTTTCTTGCCTGTCTTATTGGAGGCCAGGACGGGATTTAGCTCCTTCCTGAACACCCCCCAGGGGTGCCAGTGGGGCTCCAGGGTGCTTTGAAATCTGAGCAATGGATTTTGTGACTCCCCTGCCCTCTTTCACGTCGCCTATTCCTTCCTGCTGGTGCCCTGGCACTAATAGTCACAGAATGAAGGTCTGACATCTGCAGGGTCAGCTCTGACAGTGACTGTGACTGTCAATTAGGGAGCACTCTTGTTTAGCACGTGGCTCAGCAAAGAAGCACGGTGTATTTTTGTTTATTTTTGGTTTTTTGGGGGGGCCACCCTGGCTGGGCACAGCACTTAATCCTGCCTCTGCCTAGCCAAATCTCGGGAGAGGCTATGATTGTGCCAGCAGTTGTACCCAGTCAGTTGTGTGGACAGCAAGCTGTCCTTTCTTAGCCGCTGCCCGTCCTCTTCGACCCTCGTTATGCCCATTTAACAGATGAGCCCAGAAGGGTTTCTATGACTGTCTTGGGAACCAGGACACCTGCAGGCCCTGAGTTCTTCCTTTCTCTTCCCTGTGGCTGACGGTGGGCTAGGAGGCTTCTGAGAAATGCAGTTGTGTTGGGGTGGGCAGGAGCTTCCAGAACTTTCTGTCTCCCCGGACTGGCCTTCCTTGGCCTCCTCTTGCTCATGGGCTCGGGTTTGTGCAGGTGAAGCCCATGGATGTGGACAGCGCGGAGAAGCCTGGGGTGCTGGTGCGGAAGCCCTATGTTCTCAATGGTAGGTGCCGGGCCCCCTGTGCTTCTCTGTCTCCATCCACCGGGGTGCTGTCAGGACAGGCCCCAGAGAGCAGTGAGCAGATCTGGGGCCCCGGGGGACCAGAAAACTTCCCTGTTGGTTTTTGATTTGGGGGCACAGCAGGCAATGCTCCGGAGTTAGATCTGGCGTTGTGCCCAGGGGTCTCTCCTGGCGGGCCGGAGGCACCCTATGGGATGCGGGAGATCGAACCCAAGAGATATAGGAGATTGAAACTCGCGAGGCAAGAGCCCGCCCCGCTGTGCTCGCCTTTCCATTACCCAATAGCTGCCCAGGTGAGCCTGTTCCAGGAAGCGGGAGAGGACGGTTCTGGCTTTGGATTGGTGGAGGCACGCGCGAGCTCAACCAATCGCTGGGCTTTCTGTCCCGTTTCCCCCGCCCAGCGCGCTTCGGGGGCGGGGCCCAGGCTGGTCTCCCAGGACCGCTGAGCCCACCTCAAAGCCTCCCTCCCTGGCTTCTCCCCCCAGACCTGGAGGCTGACGCCAGCCTCCCCGAGAAAAGAGGGGACAAGCTGTCCCGGGACCTCATCGACTACGTCCGCTACATGGTGGAGAACCACGGCGAGAACTACAAGGTGAGGGGCAGGGCCCGAGACACCCGCAGTGGTGGACCAGCTTGTGGCCAAGGGAGCAGGGGGAGGAAGCCGGGGTGGGGGCGGGGCACGGAGGGGCATCACCAAGGCCGAGCCTTGGCGGGGAGTGATGTGACTTCCATGCTGGGACCTGACCTGCGTCCGGAATAAGACTGGAGCTAGTTGTACCTTTCAGGGGGCGGGGTGGGGGAGGTGGCTTACCTGGCAGCGCTCAGGAATCACCCCCGGTGGTGCTCGGGGGACCCCGTGGGACGCCAAGGATCGAACCCGGGTGGGCTACGTTTAAGGCAAGCGCCCTCCCCGCCGGCCTCTCTCTCTAGACCCAGCCTTTCATTTTTCTGTGTTCCTCGATTAGATTTTTCCGTTCTCGGGATTCCTGTTTGGGTTCATGCATCACAGCCGGGCCATGCTCAAGGGCTTTCCCTGCAGGCTTCCGCGTGCGTCCAGGGCTCAGACCTGACAGTGCTCAGGGGACCGTGTGCTGCTGGGGATGGAACCAGGGCTCCTGCTTGGTGAAAGTTCCCCTAGCTGCGAGTTTCACACCTGGCGGCACACCGGGCTTACTCCGGGCTCTGCGCTCAGGGGTGACTCCTGGCGGGCCTGGGGGGACTCTGTGAGGTTGTTGGGGATTGAACCCAGGGTCAGCCATGTGCAAGTCAAATGCCTTACTAGCTGTACTCTCTCTAGCCCCAATGTAGTTCCTTTTTTTTTTTTTTTTTTTTTTTTTGCCTTTTTGGGTCACACCCGGTGATGATAACTCAGGGGTTACTCATGACTGCACCCAGGACCTGGTAGCGCTTAGGGGACCATATGGGATGGCGGGAATCGAACTGGGTTGGCCATGTGCAAGGCCCTCTGTGTTGCACTATTGCTCCGGCCCCCATACTTCCTTTTTCTTAAAAACCAAAAACTTTGGGGCTGGAGCGATAGCACAGGGGGTAGGGTGTTTGCCTTGCACGCGGCTGACCCAGGTTCCCAGCATCACATATGGTCCCCTGAGCACCACCAGGAGTAATTACTGAGTGCATGAGCCAGGAATAACCACTGTGCATTGCTGGGTGTGACCCAAAAAGAAAAGCCTCCAAGTAAAATCTGTTAAAAAAAACAAAAACCAAAAACTTTGCTTAAGCATCGCGATTTACAAAGTTGTTCACAGCACAGTTGTCTCCGGTATTCTATGTTCCAACACCCGTGGGGGGCTGGAGCAATAGCACAGCGGGTAGGGCGTTTGCCTTGGACGCAGCCGACCCGGGTTCGATTCCCAGCATCCCATATGGTCCCCTGAGCACCACCAGGGGTGGTTCCTGAGTGCAGAGCCAGAAGTAACCCCTGTGCACCGCCAGGTGTGACCCCACAAAAACAAACAAACAAACAAAAAAAAAGCAACACCCGTGTGACCTTCCCTCCGCCAGTGTCCCTGGTTTCCCATCCCCCGCCCCAGCCTGCTGCCTTAGCAGGCACTAATTCATTTACTTTCTATTGCCTATTCCAACACGCGTCTTGTAATGGGCATTGCTACATGTGGCCTGAGGATTTCCCGAGCGCTCAGGTGCGAGCTGGGCTTCGGTGTTGGTGGTTCCGGTCAGCGAGCATCTGCCCAGTGTTCGCCTCTAAAGTCTTGTTTTTCCTGGGCTGTCGTCAGCTCAGTGAGGTTTCGGGGTGCCGCATATTCGGCTGCTCGTTTTGGGGGCCTCAGAGCTGGGAAGATCCTCCGCCGCCGGCATCTCCCCGGCCTCTTTGAGGTCAGTCCTGAAGCTGGGATGTTTCTCCGGCCCCCGCGCTGGGAGCCGGATGTGGGTGGGCAGAGCCCTGGGCCATGGGCGGGGCGAGGACTAACTCAGCTGCCAGCCTCCCTTCTGAGATCAGAGACTCTTTGGGGGGTGGCGGGGCGGGGCGGAGGGGGGTTGGGGAGGCATCCACCTCAGGTGCTTGCCCCCTGTCACTCAGAGCTCAGCTGCTGCCTTCCTTTTCCCAGGCCATGGCCCGGGACGAGAAGAATTACTACCAGGACACCCCCAAACAGATCCGGAGTAAGATCAACGTCTACAAGCGTTTCTACCCCGACGAGTGGCGGGCTTTCCAGGAGTCTTTGCAGAACACGAAGATGGAGGTGGAGTGAGTTGAGCGGTGGGTGGGGGAGATGCCTTCCCCCACCCCAGCCCCACCTCTCACTCCCTGCTTCAGACCACCCCTTCGACCCAAGCAGCAGCAGCCGCAGCAACAGTGATAAGCCAGGATTCGCATCCTGGAGGAGGCGTGGCAGCAGATGAGGTGGGCCACACCCGGCCGGACCCCAGCTGCCACCCACAAAGCTCCTCTCTGGGGCCCAGAGACTCCTTTTGTTCTCCTGGGGGGGGGGGTTGCAGGGAAGGAGGGGCGCTTTGAAGGTTGTGTGTACAGAATAAAATGAGGCTCTATTTTAGGTCCCTTGGGTTTTTTATTTTTCCTCTTCCCTCTGCTTAGCTGGGGCTTGAACCCCGGGCCTCACACATGGTGGACGCCAACAGCGAGCCCCTTCCCCCATCCTCGGCAGCTCTGGGCTTGGCACCGCGGCGGTGGGCAGGGCGGCCCTGCCTGGGGTCCCGAAGTCTCCACCCCAGCAGGGAGTGTGGCTCTGGAGAGTGGTCCTACTGGGCTCCATCCTCCATCCTTTATTTAAAAAAATTAATAATAAGCCCCTGGAGCTGCTTCTCTTGCCTTTTTTTAAAATTTATTTTATTTATTGTCTTTTTGGGCCACCCCTGGCAGTGCCCAGGGGTTACTCCTGTTTCTGCACTCAGGATTACTCCTGTTCGTTGTTGCCCAGGAAACCCTATGGGATGCCAGGCATTGAACCCAGGTTGGCCACATGCAAGGCAAGCACCCTCCCCACTGTGCTCTTGCTCCAGCCCACTCTTTTCTTTTCTTTCTTTTTTTTTTTTTGTGGTCACACCTGGCTATGCACAGGGGTTACTCCTGGCTCATGCACTCAAGAATTACTCCTGGCGGTGCTCGGGGGACCATATAGGATGCTGGGATTCGAACCGCGTGCAAGGCAAACGCCCTACCCGCTGTGCTATTGCTCCAGTCCCCCACTCTTTTCTTTGTAAAGCCACACCTGGCAGTGCTCAGAGAAAGCCAGGGATCGAACCCAGGTCGCCCACGTGCAAGGCCGGCACCCTCCCCACTGGACTAGGGCTCCGACCGCTCCTCACACCTTCCCTGCACTGACCCCACCTCTCCCCTCCGCCCTGGGCTGTGGGGCTGACCACATTTGTGGTCCGGGGTGTTCTGGGAGCACCCACTCCAGCCACACCCGACACCCCACACAGCGACACCACAGCCAGTTCATTTGTTTATTTGTGGCCTAAGGAGCTGCCCACGCTCCGTGTCAGGGAGCCG
Source organism: Sorex araneus (assembly GCF_027595985.1). Classification (NCBI taxonomy): domain Eukaryota; kingdom Metazoa; phylum Chordata; class Mammalia; order Eulipotyphla; family Soricidae; genus Sorex; species Sorex araneus. The sequence goes on from NC_073303.1 coordinate 249,240,676, forward strand.
CTCCCACGGCTACAGCCGCCCCCACTCCCCTCTCCTTCCAGATCCTTGGTGGGCTTGTCCCCCAAAGGCCCCCAGTTCTGAGAACAGGGCTCCTGGGCGGACGGCAGTTTGACAAAGGTGGGGAGTAACATTTGGGGGAACAGCTGGTGTTTCTCGGCAGCACCTTGGAGTTGAGATTCTTTTTCTGTTTTGGCTTTTGGGCTACACCCGGCTGTGCTCAGGAATTCCTCCTGCTGGTGCTTCGGGGATCGAACCCGGGTTGGTCGAGTGCAAAGCAAGTGCCCCTCCTTTCTGTGCATTGCTCCAGTGCATGGAGTTGAGATTTTCTTAAGCACCTTTGGGGGCTGGACTGAGCCAGCCCTGCTTGGAGCCAGCTGAAGAAGGCACGGGGTGGCCAGTGGCCTCCCAAAACGCTTTTTTATTTTTTTGCTTTTTGGGTCACACCCGGCGATGCTCAGGGGTGACTCCTGGCTCTGCACTCAAGAATCACTCCTGGCGGTGCTTGGGGGACCCTATAGGATGCTGGGAATTGAACCCGGGTCGGCCGCATGCAAGGCAAACGCCCTCCCCGCTGTGCAATCACTCCAGCCCCCCGAAACACTCGTGCCTGCTCCATCCACACGCCCACAATGTGGGTTGTCTTGGCCTCTCCCAGGACCGGAAGAAGGGGGGAGACAGTAGTTGCCGATTCTGGAAGGACTATCACTAGTGTCAAGGTCATGGCCATCCTCGGAAGCCCTGGGTGACAGGGAGGTGAGCTCAGGGGCCTCGCTCAGAGAAGAACCCCCATTTCCAGTCCTAAGGCTGGAACGGAAGTGCAGAGGTGCTGCTGGGCTCCTGAACCCCTGTTCCAGGCAACTGGAAAAGGTCACTGGACCTTTGGGCTGCCCCATGTGGGGTCCCAGGCTGGGAAGCGTGCCGGGGTGGGGGACCCCCTGGAACCATTGCTTCTGAGCAGGCTTACATTCTCGTCTCCCATCCTCTTGGTTGGTTGACAAAGTCAGCACCGGAGAACAAGAAGGCAGGACTCTGGGGCCGGGGGCACCTCAACAGTCAGGTCTGATCCCCAATATCACGGTTCCCCCAAGCATCAGCTGGGAGCCCAAAACACAGAAACCAAAGAAGTTTCTTTTGACTTTTTGGTTTTGAGGCCACACTGTTGGCACCCTGAATAGACTCCTGGCTGTGGGCTCAAGAGGTCACAAGGAGTGGCTCCAAGGGCTCCTAAGGGGTGCCTGGGACTGAGCCTGGGTCAGCCACTTGCAAGGCAGACAGTTTCCCCACTATACTGTCTCTCATACCCAGGAACCAAAGAAGTTTCTGGAACTTCTTAGGGCTTAAGGAGAAAAGGTGGCAGCCAAGTTCAGCCATCTGAATCATATTTTTTTTTTCTTTTTGGGTCACACCCGGTGATGCACAGGGGTTATTCCTGGCTCTGCACTCAGGAATTACTCCTGGCAGTGCTCCGGGGGGAGGGGGACCCTATGGGATGCTGGGAATCGAACCCGGGTTGGCCGCGTGCAAGGCAAACACCCTCCCCGCTGTGCTATCGCTCCAGCCCCTGGATACCTCATTTTGACTGAAGAGTCAAAAGCAAACCAAAAAAAAAAAAAGATTCCTCCTTCCTGTGGAGAGCTCAGGAGTTCCAAGAAGGCCCCGGTCTATGGCCCCAACATGTCTAGGGACCCCGCGACTGGGGAACTGACTCCAGGCCCAGAATGCCTTGGGAGAAGTTTTCAAGATCCACCCCTGGCATCATCAAATGAACACCGGGGGTGGGGGCCTTGCCTTGCATGGGGCCGACCCAGGTTTAATATCCGACATTCCATAGGGTCCCCCGAACTCCACCAGGAGTGATCCCTGAGCACCACCGGGTGTGTCTATTTGTTCAATCCCCCCACCCCCGGTTTTCATTTGATGAAAGCCCAAAGTGGGTGGGTGGGAAGATCTTTCCAAATAAATAAGTAGATACAGTAATAAACTTTGGGGAGGGGGGGATAGATGAAAGGCTCAAGGGGACCCAGAGATCCCATCCCATTATGTTGGCGCTGAGGGGGATGGGCCCAGGCTGCCCCATCAGTTGATCCAGTTCCAACACCGAGGGGGGATCTTCCCTGGGCAGCCATTCTCTCGGAATGGGATTGGTAGAGAGACGGCATCAGGTCCAGCTGGTTCCAGGTGAAGGCTCAGAATTCCCTGCACCCGGGGCCGGGGCCCGTAGAGAGAGCTGGGTGAGCGCGTTACTCTTTGGGGTGCCAGCTAGTGCCCTTCACAGGCCATGTTTGGCGTCGGAATGTCCTGACAGTCTCAGTGTTCTGGGATTTAGATGTTGACCTGCAAATGCCTGTTCTTGGATGAATGAAAGAAAAAGTTCCAAACCATCTCACACCCCCCGGGGTGGTGATCTTCTTGGGTACCTGGGCTCCCTGCTTCCCCAAGGTGAACACCGGCCCAGTCTGGTCCTGGCCAGGCAGCGTGGGCCTTTCTGATGAGGGGGTGAATCAATTCTGGAGCTGCGAAGCCAGGTTCGGGGGCTAGTGGCACTATTTTTGCTTTTTGGATCACACCCCGCGATGCACAAGGCTTACTCCTGGCTCTGCAGTCAGGAATCGCTCCTGGCGGTGCTCGGGGATCCATATGGGATGCTGGGAATCGAACCCGGGTGAGCCGTGTGCAAGGCAAACGCTCTACCCGCTGTGCTATCACTCCAGCCCCTAGTGGCACTTCTTCACGGAGCTCCCGTCCCCATCTCTTGGGGTGGTCCCAGCAGTTAAGATCTTTGGGGCTGGGAACTGCAGCTCCAGTGTGGGAAAACATGACAGTCGTGGCCCCGCACAGCGGCAAGGTGAGGCCAGAAAGGCAGTGCAGCAAGAGAGACGTCAGATCCAGGTGGGAAGGCGCAGGGCACCAAGTCGCCAGTAGGGGGCAGTCTGAGAGCGCGGTTCCGACCCCGACCTGCAGGGGGCGCTCGCCGCACAGCTCACCTGGGAGGCGGCAGCCTGTGGTGAACGCTGGATCCAGTGCCAGCCTGGAAATGAGGCAGCGCCCTTGCACCACCACACCTGCTCTGCGTGCAAAGCCGACTCCCGGAGAGGCTTTGCCTGGCGGTGGTGGCTCCAGCTCCCCCCCCCTCCCCGTTGGCTGCAGCCTAGGAGAGCAGCTCCAGCAGCAGCCGCCAGATGTGCACAGTGCCAGGGTTCTCGAAGCCGGGCCCCTCGGGGGCCACGCTGGCGGCGAGCAGGAAGACCTCGCGCTGGCTGTCGAGGGTCTGCAGGCCCAGTTCCTGCTGCAGCTGCACCATACTCACCGCCTCGCTCAGGTCCTGTTGGGGTGGGGGCGCGGAGGGTGGCTGAGTGAGGGGCCCACTGGCAGCCAGCCCCTCCTCCAACACCCTCTACTGCCCACCATCCAGGTGGGAAAACATGACAATCATGTCCCTGCACAGAGGCAAGGTCAGGCCAAAAAGGCAGTGCAGCAAGAGAGACGTTCAGATCCAGGTGGGTAGGCGCAGAGCACCAGGCCGCCAGCAGGGGGCAGTCTACGGAGGCGGGCGCGTTTCCAATCCCGACCTGCAGGGGGCGCTCGCTGCACCGCTCACCAGGAAGGCGGTGATTCTACTCCAGCCAGAACACCCAAATCCGGGCTCCTAGCAGGGGCCGATGTGGGGCAGGGTCTTCATAATCAAGACCCCCTATTTGGGGGGTTATTTATTTGTGGAGGGGGAGGGGTGACACCCTGCATTGCTTGGGGCTTACTCCTGGTGGTGCTCAGGGTAATGCATGGGATGCGAGGGATGGAACCTGGCCGGATGTGTGCAAGGCAAACGCCCTGCCTGTTGTACTATCACTCTGACACTAGCACCTTAACCTTTGTTCTCTGTTTCTTTGGGCTTGGGGGCCACACTCAGCAATGCTCAGGGCTCGCTCCCGGCAGGGGTTGGCAAACCCTACAGAGTTTTAGGGACCCAAGTGGCATCATCTGTGTGCAAGCAGGGGCCCGAGTGGCATCGTCCGTGTGCACAGCCAGCGCCTCGACCCGGCTCCTGGCTTGGACCGTCTGCAGGGCATCCCCTGGCTGACCTCAGGGCGGCGCTAACCTAGAGCAAGGCTCCTGGGCTGAGGGCTTTCCTCCAGGGCTCAGCCCCTGCTCCTAGACTCCCACCCGACCTGGGCCCCCCACCCCGCGCCCCCTCACCTGCTTGTTAGCCACCACGACCACGGGCAGGTCGGGGTCCTTGTCCAGCAGCCTGTGAAGCTCCTGCCGGGCCCAGGGAAGCCGCGGGCGATCGGCCGAGTCCACCACGAACACCAGCACGTCCACCTCGTTCACAAACTCCTTCCAGTAGAAGCGCAGGCTCTCGCTGCCACCGACTGAGGAGAGGCAGGAGCCCCCCCACTCAGAGTTGCCCAGAATCCCCTCATCCCCCAACTCACAGTCACTTCCCAAGGCACCTTTTGCAGGTGGGCGGAGCCAGAGACCGGCTGGGCGGGGCCACCGCTCATGGGCGGGGCCGGGCACTCGGTAGTGGAGCCTGTGCTGGTCAGCAGGGCCAGAGGACTTGCCTTGCAGGGGCTGGAGCAATAGCACAGCGGGGAGGGCATTTGCCTTGCACGTGGTCGACCGGGTTCGATTCCCAACATCCCATAGGGTCCCCCAGCATCGCCAGGGGTAATTCCTGAGTGCAGAGCCAGGAGTAACCCCTGTGCATCGCCGGGTGTGACCCAAAAAGAAAAAAAAAACATTAAAAAAAAAATAGGGGGGGCTGGAGAGATAGCACAGCGGGTAGGGCGTTTGCCTTGCACTCGGCCAACCCGGGTTCGAATCCCAGCATCCCATATGGTCCCCTGAGCACCGCCAGGAGTAATTCCTGAGTGCAGAGCCAGGAGTAACCCCTGTGCATTGCCGGGTGTGACCCAAAAAGCAAAAAAAAAAAAAAAAATAGGGGATGGAGCAATAGCACAGCGGGGAGGGCATTTGCCTTGCATGTAGTCGACCCGGGTTCGATTCCCAGCATCCCATAGGGTCCCCCGAGCACCGCCAGGAATAATTTCTGAGTGCATGAGCCAGGAGTAACCCATGTGCATCACCGGGTGTGACCCAAAAACAAAACAAAACAAAACCAATAATGCAGGGACTAGGTGACAGAAACATTTCACAGTGGTGGGAGTGTGACGGGGGTAGGGGGGGTTGGAAGGACAGGGGCAAGAGTCCAGAGAAAAGAGTCCTTTGTCTTTCACCCCGTGCGATTTAGGTTCAGTTCCTGGTGCCCTGTGGGGCTCTCCTGAGCTCCACTCCCCCCACCCTCCCACCCCCGCCCCACCAAAACAAAACAAAACAAAACCCAACAACCTTTCATAGGAGTCAAGAGACAGAGGATGGGGGAAGGGGTAAAGGCACTTGCTTTGCCTGTAAACGACCCTATTTTCATCCCTGGCCCCAGATGTGAGCACATTTAGGCCGGATAGTACAGTGGGGAGGGCACTTGCCTTGCAATGCATCCCCTGTGGTCTTCCTGCTCCCTGCCAGTAGTGATTCCTGAGTGCAGAGCCAGGCATCACCCCTGAGCACTGCACTGTCGAGTATGAGCCAACGCCCTCCCCCCCCAAAAAAAATAAGTGAATACAGAGCTGGGAGTAGCACCTTCACACCATGTAGTGGCCCACAAAACAAACAAAACATTTCACAGGACTGGGGTGTAGTAGGTGCTCAGTTAAGCCTCCTCCTGGATTGCCGTCTGGAGACAAAGTGGATACAGTGGCTGGGGGAGGCAGAAGCCAGGGGACCTGCCAGGGCACTCACTGTCCCTTCAGTCATGCACCCTCCTTGGAATGGCACAGACAATACTACCTCCTTCCCCCCCCCCAACCCTGGGTCTTCACAGTGCCCTGCAGAACAACCCAAATACCAGCACCTCAGGTTCGACCTCAGTGTTCTGTGCGAGAGAGAGCCGCTGACCTCTGCCCTCAGCACAATGCTTGGCACGTAGCAGGCACTCACCAAGTCCTCACTGAGTGCTTACGAGGTGCCAAGCGCTGAGCTGGGTGCTGGGGATGCAGAGGCGAGCCAGGCAGGCAGGACCCCCACGTCCCCCCACCCCATCCCTGCTAACTAGGACCTCGGGGGGCTGGGGGGCTTCCACCAACCCAAGGCCGAAGGAGAGGGAAACCAGAGCTTGAGGGGCCGGAGAGAGCACAGCCAGCGGGGCACTTGCCTTCCTTGTGGCCAACCCAGGTTGGATTCCCGGCACCGCCAGGAGTGATCCCTGAGCAGAGCCAGGAGGAAGCCGCCAGCACCACTGGGTGTGGCCCAAATAACAGATAGGACACACACAGAGTATGGGGGCGGGGGGCGGTGGGGGACAGAGCTATAGAACAGCGGGGATGGCGCTTGCCTTGAAAGCAGCGCACTAGAGTTCGATCCCCGGCATCCAATAGGGGCCCCTGAACCCACCAGGAGTGATCCCTGAGTGCAGAGCCAGGAGTAACGCCCCCCTCAAAAAAAAAAAAAAGAAAAAACAAAGAAAAGAAAAAAGAAAAGAAAAGAAGTCTTTGGGGCCAGAGCTATAGTACAGTGGGGAGGGTGTTTGCATTGCACACGGCTGATCCGGGTTCGATCCCCGGCGTCCCATAGGGTCCTCCAAGCTTGCCTTGAAAGCAGCGCACTAGAGTTTGATCCCCGGCATCCCATAGGGGCCCCTGAACCCACCAGGAATAATTCCTGAGTGCAGAGCCAGGAGCAACCCCTGAGCATCACCGGGTGTGACCCTCCTCCCCCCCCCCAAAAAAAAAAGTCTTTGGGGGTAGAATGATAGGACAGCAGATAAAGCTCTTGCCTTGCACACGGCCAACCTGGGTTCGATCCCCAACATCCCACAGGGTGCTCTGAATACTGCCAGGTGTGATTCCTGAGCCCACAGCCAGGAGTCAGCCCTGAGCGTCACTCCCTTCCCCACCCCCGCAGAAAAGAAAAGAAAAATCGCCCTTTTCTGGTGGGCCTGTCTGCCAGACTTTATCGGAGGTGGGGGAGGCCCCGGTGGGGAGATCAAAGCTGGCAGGGGAGCAGAAGCACCCTGGAGACCAGCAGCTCAGGGCCACCTGCACAGGATCAGTATCCTTCTAGTCCTACGACACATGAGCCTTTAGCCGTGTCTGTCCCATCCTGCAGCGGGGCCAGACCTCAGCACCGAAGTCCCACAGCTGGATGTTGCCCCGGCACTGAAGCCCGGACTGGGACTGCTCGGACCCCCAGCGCCCCTCACCCAGCCTCGGCACCTCTCTTTGACCTCTGTGTCCCTGGCAAGACAGGGGCCCCCCCCGAGGAAATTCTGTTGAAAGACCAGATCCTAGGCAACCGCTAAACATGTGCCACAGGGAAGGACAGACGTCACCAGGGCTGGCTTGTATGAAGCAATCCCTGAGACCAGAGACGCTGAGTCTCAAGGGGGGTCAAGAGTGAGGGCCTCAGGGGCTGGAGCGATAGCACAGCGGGGAGGGCGTTTGCCTTGCACGCAGTCGACCCAGGTTCAATTCCCAGCAACGCATAGGATCCCCCGAGCACCGCCAGGAGTAATTCCTGAGTGCATGAGCACTCAGGAGTAACACCTGTGCATCGCCGGGTTTGACCCAAAAAAGCAAAAAAAAAAAAAAAAAGAGTGAGAGCCTCAGCCCGACTCACCAGTGAGCATTTAACTGAGCACTAAGGTGTTTTTTCTTTTTTTTTTGGGGGGGGAGGTCATGGGTGGTGGTGAAACAGCCCAAATACCCAACAGCTCTTGACTCTGGAATTTCTCCTAGCAGTGCTGAGGGAATCTAGTGATGTGGGGCTCGAACCCGGGGCTCCAGGCTGCTAAAACATGCACTTCTGCCCTCTGAGCCGTCTCCCTGGCAGGAAACCTTTGACTTCCATCGACCTCCCTGAGCCTCTGTGGTCTGAGTCCCAGGACCGCCTCTCACCTGGGTCCTTAAGACCTCTCCAGGGATGCCCGAGAACCTGGGACCAAACCTTCCAATCACAGGCTCCCAAAGTCCTCCCAGAGCCTGCGTACATACATGGGTGCCAGCATGGACACGGCTGTGTGGGCCAAGTGACAGTCCCCAACACAGCAGAGGGTCCTCAGAACCTAGGCTGGTGAGGGGCGGGGGTGGGGAGTGGCGGGTAGAGAAAGGTTCACGAGTGGTGGTGGGGAGAGTGGAGAGAGTATAGCAGGGTGGGGGCCTGCCCTTCATGAGCCAGACTCTGCTCATCCCCAGCATCCCATAGGGTCCCACCCCCGCCCCCAGCACCGCCAGGAGTGATTCCTGAGCCAGGAGGGAGCCCTGAGCATCTCCAGGTGTAGCCCAAAAACTATTTTTAAAAAAAGGGGGGCAGGGCTTACAGGGAGAATATCCTTTTCAGTAAAGAAGAACCTTCCAGAAGGATGCAAAAGTATAAGCAAAGGGCAGAGGAAAGAGAACATGGCAGAAAAGTGTCACACTGGCAGCTTAGGGGAGCACCCGCGTTGCCACCAGCAAAAGGAAGCAAAGAGATCAATGGTTTACCGTATTTCACCGTGCCATTGTTGCCCAGTGCATAATTAGTGCCCTGTGTTTTTGTTTTCTTCAGTCCAATGCTTGGCTTCTAACCTTTTCATCTGTATTAAATTTTTTTTCAGTTTTTGGACCACACCCAGCTGTGTTCAAGGTTTCCTCCTAGCTTGGTGCTTGGGGATCACTCCTGGCAGTGTTTGAGGTGACTATATGTGAAACTGGGGATTGAACCCAGGTCAGAAACATGCAAAGCCAGCATCTTAGAACCGTGTAGTTGCTCCAGTCCTCTAGCCTTGTTACAAGCTTCCCAAAATTGTCGCTCTCCCTACCATTTTGGGGAGAGGAAAACAAAACAATATATTGGGTACACAACTGAAGCGATTACACGGTGAAATACGGTAACTTGCTGGACTTTTTTTTTTTCCTTTAAGAAATAGAAAAGTTTGAACTAGAGTGATAGTACAGCGAGTGGGCGCTTGCCTTGCACATGGCAGACCTAGGTTTTATCTCCAGCACCCCATAAGGCTACCCCTGTCTCGCCCTGCCCTGCCCCACCAGAAGTAATCCCTGAGCACAGCTGTGTGGCTCCTAAACAAAACTAACATACAAAAAACAAACAGAAAAGTTTGTTGAAAAGTTGAAAAGCAAGAAACTCCCCAACTGGGGAGGAACTTAGATAGGATTAAGCAAAGTGTGGGCTGTTGGCCTCCCTCGTATATAGAATACTGCTTCTAGCTTTATGAAACTGTCAGGAGGAGTTTATTAAGGACCGCCTGGCAAGCAAAGACTCGGCTTGGCACGGGGGCAACTTTAGCTGTCAGCACATCGTTGTTAACCTGGAGGATGAGAGGCAGGGGTCTGAGTTAGAGACCCGGGATCAGGAAGGAGCACCTAAGCTGGATTTTCCTCCAGCGTCCCAGACTGGCGTGGAAATCGCTCCTACATACAGCTGAGGGACAGAAGCTACAGTACGACGGGGAGGGCGTTTTTTTTTTTTTTTTTTTTGCCTTTCATGAAGGTCTCCCCCAGCATCCTGTATGATCCATCGAGCACTGCCAGGAGTGATTCCTGCGCACAGAACCTGGAGTAAGCCCTTGAGCACTGCCAACCCCCCAACCCAACCCCAATTAAAACCAAACCCAACCGAGATGAATCCTGTTTAGCTCCAATCCACATGCATGCAAGAGACTCGTGGTTGCGTGTGTGTGTTTTTCGGGGAGAAGGGTTCGTTCTGCTCACTCTCTAGAAGGTCCACCTCGAAGTCCTTGGTGGGCAGCCGCACGGAGTTGAACCCCCAGGTGGGGACGTGGCCTTCCAGCGGGGGTTTCCCGGCCAGCACGCGCAGGAACGTGGTCTTGCCCGAACCGTCCAGCCCCAGCACCAGCACCTCGCGTTGCTCCAGTTCTTCCAGCGCCGGCTCCTCGTCCTCCTCGTCCTCGGGCTGCGGGGCACAGGGCAGGCGGGTTGCAGCCGGCCCCCTCTCGGAGCGCGCCCCGCTGCCCCAACTGCATCGCCCTCGATCCACCCCTGCAGGGCCGGGCGGGGGTCCAGTGTAGGGGACCGGGACCCAAGCGCGATCTGGGGAGTCCTGATCCTCTGCCATGCCGTCCTCTGCCTTCGCCCGTGTGACCCCGCGTGACTCATGAGCCAGTCCGCGGCGTCGCCCCAGGGTCCCCAGCCCTCCCCACGGTGGCTGCCTCTGGTGGGGGCGAGGTGCGATCTCGCCCCTTCACCGCACTTCTGCCTCCGCGCACGCACCACGCAAGGGATAACCACGCCCATCTACGAAAGCCACGCCCACAAGTAAGACCATGCCCCACGGGGGGCACGCCCAGTCAAACCACGCCCACAGAGTCACACCCAGTAAAGACCACACCCTTACGGAGTGTCGTCCAATCAAACCACACCCCTATGGGTCACGCCCAACCAAACCACACCCTTAGAGTCACGCCCATAAACCACGCCCCCGGTAAGCCACGCCCAGAACCACGCCTCCTCTGGGCAGGTCCCTTTCTCGGGCACGTCCCATCACGTCTCGGCTGGGCCGCCACTACCCCCCCACGGACAAATGCCCACTCGGCGCCGGGACTCCGCTTAGTCCGCTAGGCGCGCCCACCCGCGCCGGCCCGTGCGCGCTTGCAGCGGCTGCTGAATGCCCCACCCCCTCTGCGGAGCCCGCTGTCCCCGGCGCTCCGGGGGCAGCCACCCCCGTGGCGGGGTCGCTGCCCGGCCCGCTTTGCCCCGCACTCACGTCCCACTCGTCCCACTCGGGGAGGCGGCCGGGCTCGGCGCCCCACCAGGCCTCGGCGCCGTCGCAGCGGCGCTCCCGTCCGCGGGCGCGATAGGCCCTCCAGAGGACGAAGAGCACCGAGCCCAGCACGGCCGCGGCGCCGCCCAGCGCCAGCACCAAGGGGCCGAGCGGCCGCGGCGCCATCGGAGCGGGGCGCGGGGCGCGGGGCGCGGGGCCGGGCAGCGCTGGCCAAGCCCGGCCGCTGAAGATGGCCCCGCCGCGCCGACTGCCGCGCCCACCCACCCGACCACGGCCGCGCACTACAAGCCCCACAATGCACCGCCGCTGTGGCGACAGGGAGTGGGCGCGGGGACCTCCCGCTCCTCCCGCGAGGGGCGGCAAGCCGCGGGGGGCGTGCGCCTGCAGGGGCCCTCGTGGGAGCGCGCGCGGTTCCTCCCGGTACCCTCCTAAAGCGGTTCAGCCAGGGCTCGGACCATAGTACAGTGGGCAGGATGATTGCCTTGCATGCCGCTAACCCCAGGTTCAGTCCCCGGCCCCCGCCATCGGGTTCCCCTCCCCCACCCGAGCACGGCTCAGGAGTAAGCCCTGAGCACTGCCGAGTGTGCAGTAAGAAAAGATCTCGAACACCAGGATGAGGGACTTGACTCTGGTAACGCGAAAGTGGATTTTCTCTTCTGCCTGATAACTTTTTGGTAGGGTGAGGTGAAAACGATAAGATTAGGGACCAGAGTGACGACAGTACAGCATTTGCCTTGCTCGCCGCCCACCTGGATTTGATCCTCAGCATCCCATATGGTTCCCTGCCAGGAGTCATCCCTGAGCACAGAGCCAGGAATAACCCTTGAGCATTGCTGGGTGTGGTCCAAAAACAAACAAAACTTTAAAAAAAAAATAAAGAAAAGAAGAAGAAGATGGGATTGGGGCTGAAATGATAGCACAGCAGGTAGGGTGTTTGCCTTGGACGCGGCCAACCCAGGTTTGAATCCCAGCATCTCATATGGTCCCCCAAGCACCGCCAGGAGTAATTCCTGAGTGCAGAACCAGGAGTAATCCTTGTGCGTCACCGGGTATGACCCAAAAAGCAAAAAAAAAAAAAAAAAAGTATAGTGGGTAGGCAGCTAACCTTGCACACGGCCGACAGGGGTTTCCTGAGCTTGCCAGGAGTGATCCCTGAGCCCCAAAATTCAAAAGATAAAAGTAATTAGATTAGATTAATTGCATTTACTTTTTTGTTTGTTTGTTTTTTGGGTCACACCCGGCGATGCACAGGGGTTACTCCTGGCTCTTCACTCAGAAATTACCCCTGGCGGTGCTCAGGGGACCATATGGGATGCTGGGATTAGAAACCGGGTCCGCCGCGTGCAAGGAAAACGCCCTACCCGCTGTGCTATTGCTCCAGCCCCTGTATTTACTTTTAACTTGGACACAGCGGAAGTCAGGGCTTATTCCTGGCTCTGTGCTCAGGGATTACTCCTGGTGGGCTCGGGGGTGGCAGGGATTGAACCTAGGTTGACTGCATGCAAGGCAAATGCCCTACCCGCTGTGCTATCACTCCAGACCCCCTAAATGCATTTTATTTATTTATTTATTTTGGGGGTCACACCCAGCGATGCACAGGGGTTACTCCTGGCTCTGCACTCAGGAATTACTCCTGGCGGTGCTCAGGGGACCCTATGGGATGCTGGGAATCGAACCTGGGTTGGCCGCGTGCAAGGCAAACACCCTACCAGCTGTGCTATCGCTCCAGCCCCATAGATGCATTTTAGATTACCTAGTTGATCTAGGGCTGTCCCTGCTCAAAGGGTAGAATAACTTGCCCTGTATTTGGGAAGTCCCAGCTTCATCCTTGGCACCTCCTGGGCCTCTGGTCAGTTCTAGGTAAGATCCTGGTCGCCCCTGAGCACCACTGAGTGTGTCCCCTACACTCCCGCCTGGCAAGACGCCCAGAATCTCTGGCTAGGTGGTTCTGACCCTTCAGACTGTCCACGTTCCCGGAACCTGAGCGCACTTCCTGTTAAACCTATTGTCCCAGATTGATGGTGTGACATTAGGTTCCTCTTCTCTGTGTTTATCTTTGCCTTTGCCAATTTGGGGACGCTGACCTCTATGTTGGACCGGTTTGACAGCTCAACCATAGCTTCAATTTCTTCAATGGCATCTTTTTCATGTTACCGCTAGAGGGCGCTTTTCTCCTCATTCTTTCTTCTTGGGACCGAGTTCGATCCTCTGGTCTGATGTGTGGTGGGGAAATGATGTTCAAGTGGAGAAATGCCAGAGGCATTGGTCGAGGGGCTGTGGAGATGCCCCCAAGCCCTGTTTGCATGGCAGACCTTCCCGGTGTCCAAGATGTACTCTGCTGTCGTGGTGTGAACATTGGCAGATCTGTCTAGGGAATTCAGGGAGTGGAAATTTGTGAGTGCTTAGACGGACCCAAGTGAAGAGCAGCTGTACAGAGATGCAGATTGCTCCTCTCGAGGGCACGTAGGGGGTTATTTGGGTAAGAGAAACCTGGCAAATTTATTTATTTATTTATTTTGGGGGGGTCACACCCGGCAATGCTCAGGGGTTACTCCTAACTCTGCTCTTGGGATTACTCCTGGTGGTGCTTGGGGGACCATATGGGATGCCAGGGATCGAACCCGGGTCAGCAGCATGCAAGGCAAACGCCCTACCTGCTATACTATCACTCCAGCGCCCCCCACCCCCCGAAACCTAGCTAATTTAATTATTTTGTAGGGGGTCACAACTGACAGTGCTCAGGGAATACCCTATGCGTTGTTCAGGATGTGCTTAGGCTGGGACCACATGGTGCTATGTCTTAAACCTGGGCAGCTAGAGAGATAGTACAGCAGGTAGGGCACTTACTTGCCTTGCAGGCAGCTGACCCAGGTTCGATTCCTAGCACCCTATATGGTAGTCCAAAGCCTCTCCAGGAGTGATGGTCCCTGGGCACGGAGCCAGGAGTAAGTCCTGAGCATGACTAAGGAGTAGTTCCCAAACCGAAATGTAAATTTTGGGGCTGGAGCAATAGTACAGCATGAAAGGCACTTGACTTGCAACTTTGAGAAAACCAGGTTCTATTCCCAGCATCCCAGATGGTCCCCCAAGCCTGTCAGGAGTGATCCCTGAGCACAGCCGGGATGGCAACATCAAAACAAAAAACCCGGATCTCCAACATGCAAAACATGCACGGAAGTCTTCTGAGCTACCTCCCCATTGCTCAATTTTGGGGTCACACCTGGTGGTGCCTGGGAGCCACTCCAGGTTCCATGTTCAGAGATTGCATCCGGGGCTGGAGTGATAATCCAGCGGGGAGGATGCTTGCGTTTCACACGACCTACACGGGTTTTCATTCCTGGTACCGCATCCCACGCCCTGCTAGAATGTGATTCCTGAGCGCAGACCCCCGGGAGTCAACCCTGAGCACTGGCCCCCGAACAAAAGCCCAGCAAAGATGGGGTGCTTCCACTGATCTTGGGAGAGGAACCTGGGCCTCCTGCAGGAGACACTCCTCTTTTTTTCTTTTTCCCTTTGGGTCACAGGGGTTACTCCTGGCTCTGGACTCAGGCTCTCAGGAATCACCTGGCAGTGCTCAGAGGAGCATATGAGATGCTGGGAATCGAACCCTGCTTCGCCGCGTGCAAGGCAAAAGCCCTACCCACTGTACTATTGCTCCAGCCCCAGGAGACGCGCCTCTTGAAGGAGCGCAGCAACATTCATTCCCAGCCAGGCGGTGCAGGTTAGAGGACTACAACTCCCAGAATGCCTCCCGCGCCCCGCCCCGCCCCGACTCTCGCGGGAAGCCGCGCGAGCTGGGGAGGCTTTATCTGCGGGCGCGCTGCGGGCGGCGGGCAGCCGAGCTCGCTGCCGGCGTCGGGGGCTCCTCTTCGTCCAGGACCCGACGCGCCGCTGTCACCCGGCCCGGGTCCCCGCTCGCCGCCGCGACTCGGGAGCCTCGGGAGAGCGCGGAGCGCCTGGGATGCCAAGGTTGGTGCTGCATCCGGCCCCGTGGCGGCGGCCGAGGCGGGCTGGGCCCTCGGTCTCCCTCCTCGCTCCTGCGCCCGAGACCCCGGGACCCCCGCGCCGCCGCCGCCGCCGCCTCCCCTGCTCACCCCGCCTGCTGGAGCCTCCCCGAGTCCTGGGGGGGTGGGTTCTCGTCCGCGATGCCTCACATCCTCTTCGTGCTCCGACCCCCTCCTCTCTGCGTCCGCTTGCCCCGTGCTTGGGGGCACCCCCTTTGCAGCCGTGGAGCCCCCCCACCCCCGCCCCGGATAACTTTGTCTTCCCCTTGCATTTGGGAGGCTGAGGGTGGCGGGACTTTGGGTCTCCTGGAAGGAACCACCTCTGGGCCACCTCCCCTTAAGGATGACAGCTGGGGGCGCAAGCCCCTTAAGTGGACAGGCAAAGAGCGTGGCTTACCTGGGGGGCTTTTTCCTGGAAAAAAAAGGGGGGGCTGAGAAGCGGGTCTCCCCTGCCTCCTCCCCGACCTGTGACCTTGGGGTAGACCTCGCTCCTGATTTTGTTTGGTGCCTGCTTGCTCGCGGGAAATGGGTCAAGCCCCCGCCTGTTGACGCCAGAGCTGTGGGTTCAAGGAGATGTTCGGCTTGAATGCCTCTCCCTCTTCCCCCGCCCCCCTGCCCCGTTTTTGTCTTTTTTGGGTCAAACCCGGCGATGCTCACAGGTTTCTCCTGGCTCTGCACTCGGCAGTTACTCCTAGCCAGGGACAGAACCCAGGCCAGCTCTCAGGGATCACTCCTGGCTGGGCTTGAGGGATCCTTAGGGGTGCTGGGGGTGGAACCCGGCTCTGCAAACACCCTACCCACTGGTCTGTCTCTCCAGCCTCTTGTTTTTTTGTTTTGTTTTGTTTTTTGTTTTGCATCCACACCAGCCAGGCTTACTCCTGACTCTATGTTCCCAGGTCAATCTTTGTGGGCTCCGGGGACCCTAGGGGATGCCAGAGATTGAACTTGGGGTCAGCTGTATGCAGGGCAAGCGCCATCCCCGCTGTCGTTTTATCTTTGGCTCTTCAATTCCATTTTATTTTTATTTTGACCTTTCTTTTTTTTTTTTTTTTGTGCTACGCCGGCACAGTGCTCAGGTCTTCCTCCTGGCTCTGTGCTCAGGGATCACTCCTGGCAGTCTTGGGGAGCCCTGTGGGGTGCCGGGAAAATAGAACTGCTGGCAAGGCAAGTGTCACCCCTGATTATGGGTCGCCTCACTTGGACCCTGAACCCTAACTTAAATGCGTGGGGGTGCCTTTTGCATGTTTGCATGCTTGGTCTTATGACTTTTGAGGACCCCAAGTGGGCACGCTGGAGAGATGGGGCCGTGGGGAAGACCCCGATCAGACCCCCAGGTCCCACCTTACTTTGGGTGCATTGCCAAGAGTAAGCCTTGAGCACTGCTGAGTGTGGCTACTACCCCCAACACCCTCCCCCCAAAAAATTATAATCCCCATAGGAAATGCTGGGATGTGGGTGGGCAGTGGGTGGGGGGAGGCTGTCCCCTTTCCAGAAGTGACCCCCACCCCCATCTGCAGAGAGGCAGAACAGCCCTTAAGAGGGGCTGGAGCGAGAGCACAGCGGGTAGAGCGTTTGCCTTGCACGCAGCCGACCCGGGTTCGATTCCCAGCATCCCATAGGGTACCCTGAGCACCGCCAGGAGTGACCCCTGAGCATTGCCGGGTGTGACCCAAAAAAGAAAAAAAAAATCCCTTAAGCACTGCTGGCTGCGGACCCCGCCCTGAAAAAAGGATCAGAACTGAAATCCTTGGTTATTTGTTTCCTTCTGCAGCTCTGGAATGGACCCTCCGCCCGAGGCCTTTGCCACTTGACAGCAGCCGGATCTGCGCCTCTTAAGCCCTGTCTGGACCAGAATCCCCTCAGCCAGCACCTCTCAGGTCGAAGGTCAGCACCGTGGGGGAGACCTTGGCCTTCAGCTATTTTTTTTCTTTTCCTGTTGGTATCTGTCCCCCAATGGCTTTCAGAGTGTGTGTGTGTGTGTGTGTGTGTTTTGGTGTGGGGGGGGAAATGTACTTGTATCTGTCCCCCAATGGCTGTCAGAGGATGTGTGTGTGTGTGTGTGTGTATGTGTGTGTGTTGGTGGGGGGAATGTACTTGTTTTCTCTGTCAGCAAAAGCTTTACTCTGGGGGTGGGGCAGCGGCCTGGGTCACACCTGGCGGACCTCAGGGCTGGCTCCTGGCTCTGTGCTCGGGAATGAACTGCATTACTCCTGGCGGGGCTCGGGAACCATGTGGGATGTTGGGGATTGAACCCCAACTTGCAAAGCAAGTGCCTTCCCCGCTCCGGCCCCCCCTTCCTTCCCTCCTCTCCTCTCCCCTCCCTCCCTCCCCTCTTCTTCCCTCCCTTTCACCCTTCCCTTTTTTTTTTTTTTTTTTTTTGCTTTTTGGGTCACACCCAGCAATGCACAGGGGTCAGTCTTGGCTCATGCACTCAGGAATCACCCCTGGCGGTGCTCAGGGGACCATATGGGATGCTGGGATTTGAACCCGGGTTGGCTGCGTGGAAGGCAAACGCCCTCCCCGCTGTGCTATCACTCCAGCCCTGCCCCCTTCCCTTTTCTTTCCCTTCTCTTTCCTTTGTTCCCTTTCTGGTTTTTGGGCCACACATCCCGAGGTGCTCAGGGATCACTCCTGGACCTTCTCAGCTCCACCATCGCTCCAGCCCCCAGGGGAAATTCTCTTCTTGGCTATGGTCAGCTTTTGCCCTGACGGTGAGGATCTAGACCAGAACCGCTTTTTTTTGGGGGGGGGGGGTCACACCTGGTGATCCACAGGGTTACTCCTGGCTCTGCACTAAGGAGTTACTCCTGGCGGTGCTCAGGGGACCCTATGGGATGCTGGGAATCGAACCGGGGTCGGCCGCGTGCAAGGCAAACACCCTACCCGCTGTGCTATCGCTCCAGCCCCTAGACCAGAACCACTTTTAATAGATTTGGATCATTTAAAATAGTCTCTTGGCCCAGAGAGATTGGAGAGGGGATAAGACACTTACCTGGCATGTGGTCAGC